>NC_051161.1:24396154-24461403 GCF_013339745.2 Dermacentor silvarum
TCTATTACAAGAAGGTTTTCGTTGCAATAACCTTCTCTAAACTTGATATACGTACTATGTATATGGTTTCTTGGCGGATTGTTGTTTTTATACCTCTGTCTATTTTTGTGGAAATCTCCAGTGTATCGATCAGGCGTCCCGCCTTGTTCGGGTGGCGATGGACGTGGACCGCCCAGGCGTCTGCCGGATCCGGCGGCGTCAGCGACGGCCGCCTCCAGGAAGCGGATCGGCTCCACACTGACAGCGACAGCGAAGGCACCCATATCTACTCGCTCAGCAGCGAGGACCCTTCTGACGACGAAGGCTTCGAACTTGTGCAGAGCCGCAAGGCGAAGAGAAGGAACACCAGGTCCTCTTCGTCCTCCAGTACGCAAACTGTTGAGCCCATGCGGAACTCCGACGCCAACACCATTCGGTTTATGCCTGTGATACCCACGGTAACATGAAGCGGCTGTAACAGGCAATCTGTCTCGATGCTGCTGGAGACCGTGGTGCCAAAATGAAATCACGGACATTAGAGTGAACACCCGCAAAAATGTACTGGCGGTTGATGTTCTGCATGCGGGTGCTCTTAGCACCCTACGCAAGGTACAGATCTTGATGGCATGCAGGTGCGCTCTCACATACCACTGGGCTCTGATGCCATCACTGGTGTAATATATGGATGTAGACCTTGGCCATCCTCAACAATGACTTGCGATTCTGGTCAAAGCAGCGAGTGATCGTGACGTCATTGTTGATGTCTACCGCCCTGGGCAACTCACGTTTGCGTGAAGGTGTTTTCAAGGGCAACTGCCTCCCGTCTCACGTTAAGGTAGGCCACTTTCGACATCCTGTCCGGCCTTTTATTCCGAAGGCCTCTTACAGTGCCGCAAATGCATGAAGATCGGACACGTGAGCAGCGTCTGTGGGAACGAGACAGTGTGCCCCCGCTGCGCTGAACCACACGCCGCGGATAAATGTGCTGCTACTGTCATGAAATGTCCAAACTGCCACGGATCTCATGAGGCCTCATCGAAAGACTGCCCCAAGATTAGAAGGAAATGGCTATCTTAAAAGAGATGGCAAGAGATCATTCCTCTCATCGAGAAGCCGCCGCTAAAATCAGGAAGCGACGCTCCCGTCGCCGACGTTCTTCAAGAAAAGCTTCTGCGCCGGTGATGCGTATGCCATGCCCACAGTCACCTCCTCCACTGCCACCCAGGCCATTGACATCAGAAAGGCCTAGAAAGGACAAGGGCACCGGGAAGAATACGGACACCGAAGCCTGGCCTGCGTTGCCAAAGCGGCAACCACCAGCAGAATCGCTGCACGCCGATGGAAGTCGACCATCCCGGGCATCTCCTGCCGGTGAATTGACTGAACAGGATCGGCAAGTGGTTATAATGGTGCGATCACTAATGAATACGATTCGAATGCTACTGAAAAAGCTGCAGACACCAACAGCTGAAAGCGCATTGCAAATACTGGATGCACTGAATCCAGTACTTGCAAGCCTCCTATAAGCACCATGGCTCACCCAGTACTTTCTTTTCGCACTGAAGTTAGAAGTGCGACGATTTTTCAATGGAATGTCAGAGGCTTGAAGTCCCGCATCTCGGATTTGCGCCAATTTGTCTTGAAGAATCGGTTCCCTATACTTGTTATTTGTGAACCGAACGTATCGAAGCCCTACAGACTATCTGGTTACGAAGCGTTTGCTTCTTCCACGTGCGAGGAACGGAGCAACGTTCTCATTTACATCCGCACGGACTTGAACTATGTTTCGCATGCCGTTCAGCCTCATGACTACAACCAATACGTATGCCTCCGCGTCAAAAAGAACAAAATGGCCTTTACTCTTATTGGTTGTTACATCACCCCATCAAGGCGGTTTGACCCTGACAGACTGAAATACATATTAAAGGAAACTGACGGCCCCTGGGTCATCACTGGGGACTTCAATGCGCACCACTTGCTTTGGGGAAGCACCAAGATAAACTCCAGGGGAAGGAATGTTGCGTCGTTTGCCTCTGATTATGACCTCTGTATCATGAACGATGGTAGCCCGACGTATCTACGCGGTCCTACGTATAGCAGCTGCCTGGACTTGACCTTCGTGTCACGGAACTTCACATCACATGTTAAATGGTTTTGCGACATCGAGACTCATGGGAGTGATCACATTCCCACATACCTAACGATTAATGGACTCACTCGGTCTTTCTCTCGGGGTATCTTGAAGAGCACTGACTGGACTATGTTTACGTCGCTTATGGAAGAAGCATGTGGGGGAGATTTCGCCGGCGACATCGCCGACACCATCGCAGTAGCACTTAAAGTTTCCAAGTGTTCATCATCATTATCGTCAAGCCGAACAGATTTCGACATTGAACTTGAAAGACTTCGTGCGATTCGACGACGTGCAGAACGACGATACAGACGCACTAAATCAATCTATGATCTGAGAGACGCACGTCGCATTCAGAAGAAAATTCAGCGTCGTGTAGACAAACTAGAGAGAGAACGATGGAAGACATTCTGCGAGTCACTGGACCCTCGCAAGCCGCTTTCACATATCTGGAGGACAGTACGTGGTCTTCGTTCATCCCCACAACAACGACACCCATTTGCAGCTTTGGCCCTCCATCTTGGCCAAACAGAGCTTGGTGTGGCGGAGACATTCTGTGCGAGATTCACTGGCGAGCCTGTCAACATCAACGTTGATGTAAGTGACCTCCCAGCGGCTAAGGTACCGGAAATGGACGTGTCATTTACCATGGAAGAACTCGAGGCTGCCCTGGCAGTCTCTAAACGATCATCCTCTCCAGGCCCTGACGGCGTCACCTATTCTGCCCTGGGACACCTTGGACAAGAGGCAAGAAGAGCGCTTCTGAACAGCTTTAACAACTCATGGCATAGAGGTACAGTTCCCCGACAATGGAAGTTAAGCCGGCTGGTACCATTACTAAAGCCTGGAAAATCTCCGTTGGACTTGGCGGCATATCGCCCTATTGCTCTTGCCAGCTGCATCGGCAAGGTTATGGAAAGGATGGTTCTTGCACGTCTAGAATGGTATCTCGAGCGTTACAATATCTACCCCGCTTCCATGGCAGGCTTTCGTAGGGGTCGTTCTTCAATGGACAGCGTCATTGACCTCACGACATTTGTGCAGCAGGAGAAAAGCCGTAAGCGCATATCAGTTGCGCTATTTCTCGACGTGAAAGGCGCTTATGACAACGTTGCACATGAAGCCATCGTCACCTCCCTGCAGACTATTGGAATCGACGGCCGCATGCTTCGCTGGTTATCCGACTACATAACTCGCCGGTCGTTTTTTGTGCAAACAGAAGACGGCCCCACAGCTGAACATTACACGTACTGCGGCGTGCCTCAGGGAGGAGTATTGAGTCCGACGTTGTTCAATGTGACACTCATTGGACTAGCTGACATTTTACCTAAGACAATCTGCCTCTCGATATACGCAGATGACATCTGCCTTTGGACTTCTGCAGTTACTCGGCCTCAGGTGCGTGCGCGTTTGCAACGGGCAGCAACCTTGACATCAGGATATCTTCAAGCACAAGGCTTGACTGTATCAACCGAGAAATGTGCATTGGTGGCATTCACTCGAAAACTTATGACGCCATACCCAGTTTCTATTAATGGACACACTATTGCCTACGGAAAGACCCATCGATTTTTAGGCGTAATAATCGACCGCAATCTTTCCTGGAGCCCTCATTGCACGTACCTGAAGAAAAAATTGTCGTCGATTGCCCAGGTACTGAGATTCATGTGCGGGAAAACATGGGGCACATCTGTACGCTCCATGCTTCAGTTGTACAGAGCTCTATTTCTAGGATACCTACGCTACAGCCTTCCAGTGTTGTCCAATACGTGCAAGTCAAATGTTCGCTCGTTGGAGAGCTTACAGGGCCAAGCATTGCGCACTTGCTTAGGACTTCCTCGCGGTGCGTCAACACCTGCAACAATCGTCCTCGCCAGAGATCATCCGATCCAAACATACGTTGCAGTGGATTGTCTCAGGGCGCATATCCGTCACCTTTCCCGCGTCCCCGATCATCACTTGGCGTTTTTGCCTTCGCAGAGACCTCGTTCCACGTTTTCTAAAGTTATTGTCACCAATCAAGATTGCCTTCCATCAGGATATACCCCAGCAGCAAGGCCTTCATTCCCCTTGTGGTGCCTGCAACAGCCTCAGGTGCGCCTAAGTATTCCGGGCGTAAAGAAGAAGGCCAATCACCCAAGAATAGCTCTGCAACAGATGACGCTGCTATTAATGAATGAGACCTACTGGGACCGAATACACATCTATACCGATGGTTCCGTCTCATCTACCAGTTCTTCAGGTGCCGTTGTCATTCCGGCTACGAAAACCACACTCAAGTTGAAACTGTCACACGTCACAACATCAACGGCGGCAGAGCTTGCTGCCCTGCGTGCTGCTGTACAATACCTCCTGCAAGAGACACCTCAGAAATGGGTCATATTTTGTGATTCTAAGGCAGCACTTCAGAGTCTGCATTTTGCCATTTATCACAGGACTCATGAGCAGCTGGTATATGGGATAAGAGAAGACCACCATCAAGCTATCGCTAAAGGGCATGAAATTATATTTCAGTGGCTACCGGGACATACCAGCATTGCTGGTAATGACCTCGCCGACGAAGCCGCCCGGTCTGCTCATCTGGAAGGCCGACCAGTCCCAATCCCCTTATCCAGGACCGACGCTGCAGGAAAACTTCTTTTCGTGGCTAAAGCTATGACACACAAATATTGGTCTTCTCTTAACCCGAAGTGCCATCTCCATAAAATTGACCCATCCTTGAAGCTTCAAATGCCATCAAACATTTCCCGCTCTGAGGCGACAGTATTGTGCCGCCTCTGGCTCGGGGTGGCATTTACAAAGGCCTACTCGTTCCGCATTGGAATGGGGGATACGCCCATGTGCGACTCTTGTGGAACCAGTGAAACGATTGAACACGTCTTATGTCTCTGTCCCCAGTTCGACGTCGAGCGTGAAGCTCTCCGGACAGCATTGAACCGGCTGGATTCTCGACCATTTTCGGAAATGAAGATCCTTGGACCATGGCCGTATGCGTCGATGGCACAGAAAGCCACGAAAGCCTTGTTCCACTACCTCAAGTCGACAGGTCTTGGCGACCGTCTGTAGACTTCGTGCGAAGTGTCAAATGTGCGCGAAACTGTGCTCTCTCTATTTCCTTTCTCTCTCTTTTCATCCCTATACCCCCTTTCCCCAGTGCAGGGTAGCAAACCGGACGTGCGTCTTGTTAACCTCCCTGCCTTTCCTCTCCTATTTCTCTCTCTCTCTCTCTCTCTCTCTACTATGTATACGTGTCTGTGATTTCTGCGTGTGTGTGATCTTGTATGCGTGATAATTCTTGTATATACACATTTCATAGCATCACTACAAAATCATGTGAAGTGCCTCTGTCCCATCATCCTTGTAAATAAACCATTGTGTACACCGTATATATTCAACATCGTTTTACATACTGCGACAATTACTTTATGTGTAAATGTGCGTTTCCGTGGGTCTATGTGGTTATATGGTAGTGAGTGTGAACTAACACATTTTTTTTGAAAACCTGCCGTCTAGACAATGCTCCGTACTTTGTATGTGTCATCGTCCTAGTGGAACAGTGCCGTCATTGTGACTCAGTGTTTGCATCCTCTTTTGTTGGCACAAACTTTTTCTCAACTGAAAATGCTGTCTTCCGCACTACACACAAGAACTTGGAGGACGATTAACCGTCGCCTTTAAGAGTGGAATGTGATAACATTCAAAGATCCCTCACTGCTTTACACGCTGTTTCCCAGCAACCGCAGCTTATGTAACCGTAAGGTTTACCGGGAAACGCTGGCGGCGAACGTTATGCACGAAGTCGAGCTTTCCGGTGGGAACGCTGCCTCTGGCCGGAGGTAATGCAGAGCCGCACCAGAAAAATTACATCATTTTCAGGCTTTACATTTCACTGGGAATGTAAACAGCGGGATAAAGCCGAGTCGTGCTTCCAGAGTTATGACGCTTGCAAAATGAGTCCAACATCGTCGAACAGGTCCACGAATACCGCACACTATTTTCCGGTGTTACGGGCCGCGGTTTGGTGAACATTCAATAGCGTATGCTTGGAGCTCGTACCAGGTTGACCAACGGAGAGGGTCCGACAGGGAAGACGAGGTGACGTAAAAACAAATAACACAAGTTTAATACATTGTTGCAAGTGAACGGTGTGCTCAAAGAAAACAAACGAGAAACGTTCATCGTGTATGCACCTGCACGCTAGAGCAAATCAAAAGTGTTCTCCACGTGGCTGCTTGCTGGTTTTCTTATACCCTCCACCATCTGGGCACTCACTCCCTCTCCTGTCCCCACTGCGGAACTGGGCAAACCAGACTAAGTAGTGAGGGTGGTTACACATAGCGGGGTGAACCTCCCCAGCGGAGGTGACATGGTCGCAAGGCGGCACGGCAGGTTTCGTCTCTGGCGTCTCTCTGACCCTCGCGACGGACACGTCTGTTCATCTGAATAGCGTTTGCTTGAGCTCGTTGGTTGCACACAGCACAAATTGTTCCAGAAGAACGCACGGACACGGACAGAAAGGGACGACTACACACGCTTGACTAGCTAGTGAATGTTTATTCTTGGTTTCCCACACCTTTTAACACGAAAGTGTTCTATGCCGGGGTCCACCAAGACTTCACTGACGTATTTCCGTCACGGATATGACGTTCTTACAATGTACACGAACATAATACAAAGAAAGAAACCAGAAGAAAAAGTTCCACAAACATGCAAAATTTGGAAATCGAACCCACGACCTCTCGGTCCGCGACGATAGATCGCCGAGCGTTTAACCCATTGCGCCACAAACGCATTTGCAGAGAGCTACACAGACGCGCCTTATATATCTAACACTCCTCCGTGTACCCGCGCTCTTGCTCGGGGTGGTGCCGCCGCCTACGAGCAGAAAAGAGAAGTACTGCATTATGACACTAACGCGCACCGACAGTGAACGCTTCGGTGGTCTCAGCACTACGACGCCTCGATGCCAGCATTCGAAGGGACGCTGGCATCAAGAAGCACTACCAACGCCACCTAGGTGGCGTTCACCGTACTCAGCACAGCGGAGCGTGGCCTCCGCAATTAGCTCTGAAAATGTTTCTGAAGTTGATCGCGGAGGCTGCAATTACGACGCGCTGTACGCGCTGATTTGACTCGGTGACGATTCAGTTACGTGCTTTGTCTTGCGCGTTGTATTAGTGTGTCAGTTACGTGCTTCGTCTTTCGCGTTGTGCTAGCGTGTGCAGCGTAGTGCAGCTTCCATATGCACGACGGTTGCTCATGGTCATCGACGTTGGTAGTCGTGATGGAGGAGACGTGCCACCAGGCGTCAGCGTGGGTGCATCAACGCCTAAGGGCGCTTTAGCCACAAAACACCAATAGACATTATATATCAATGTGCAATAAACATTACACTACTTCTGTGAAGACACGTTTCACTTTCGTGTTCTATACCGATTCCTATATAAGAGGGATCAACCACATTTTTTTCCTACACCTTTTATGTTGACGAGCGAGATCATTAGGCACGCTGTTTCCCATGCGTTTGGACATGGTCCGGGGCATGGCCGCTCTAATGAGGCAGAGATTGGAAGTTGGGACACCTTTAAAACAAAACTTAGTGCCTTGTTTGGGAAGCCCATGGGTCGAAAGCCTGCCGCAACGCAAGAGCTATCCATCCGTACCAGCCGAATATGCTCAGGACGTCCTCTCTCGAGCCAGAATGGCTCGCCAGGTTGCTCACACTAGGCTATGTACGTCGCAAGCCTCGCAAAAAGAGTGCCATGATAGCCGGCATCGCGAAGTAGAGTACCCTCCTGAATCTCTGGGCCTACTCTGGACGCCGTCTCGACGCCAAGGCCTGTGCGAGAAGCTCCTCCCTCGCTACACATGACCCTACAATGTTCTCCGCAAGCTCAATGACGTTGACTACCTCATCACTCCGCTCCAACATCGCCCGTCTTCTTTTACGTCTGCTGCTGATGTTGTGCATGCGTCGCGGCTAAAACCCTACTTCACCAGCAGTGCTGACTACCTTTAGAAGGCGCCGTCACGGCACTCAGTGCGCCGGGGATGATGTTACGAGGCATTGCGTATGAGCCTGCCATTAAAGGAGCGCTGTGCTATGCGAAGAGGAAGAAGACGGGACATGCCTCGTGAGATGCTGTCTTCCATTCTCTGGTAGCAGCAGCCTATAATGATAGTCTCTCCCGTGTACTTGTGAAGCGCCATACACGCAAAAACTCATCGTCTATCCACCTTCCTGTAAACAAGATCAGCATATTCTTGGCCCCGTGCAAGGGGCCGAATTGCATTCCCAGCACACTTAATATATCAGTGGTGCAAGAGAAATACAATAAATAAATATATTACTACTTTAACTGATTAAATTGATATGAATACTAGGGTATTACGTGCCAAAACCACGGTCTGATATGAGGAACGCTATAGCGGGGGTATTCGGATTAAATTTGACCACGTGGTCACCTTTAACGTGCACCTAAATCTAAGCACATGAATGTCTGCAATTTCGTCCCTCTCGACATGCAGCCTCCGCGGCCATGATCGAACGCGCCACCTGGAAACCTAGACATTAAATTGCTGGGAGGGAAAATAAAAATCTCGAACAAAAAAGGTACTTCTTTTGAAGAATTAAGTCGTAGAATCGAGAGTTCTCTCTATGGAACATCCGACTGAGTCCTAGTGTTACAGGAAGAACAATAAATATTGGCTCTGCACGAGACTGCGTTCGCCAATATTGGCCCTAGGTTGATCTTACCTAGCTCATGCACATGTGCTCCGCTTCCAGAATTGCGTAAGAGCGTTCACAAGTGGAGCACAGCAGCCACCTTCAACTGACTAACTGCTACAACTGGAATTACAGGAACACTGCACTCAAGTGGCTTACGTTAAACTCACGATCCCGCCAGACACAATAAGTCACCACTGACAAGCTGTTTATAATATTTATATTATTCATTTATACTAATTACTTATTTTAAACAATATTATCATTATTAAACGCATTTATATTGGTTACGTTCCATTAAATTATATACCGGAGTGACCACCGCTGTCCGACTATGTACAAGCCACTACATTGCTCACTTCTCGGGCCTGTCGGCTTTAATTCAGGCGTTCAACACGTTTGTCTCAATGGTGCAGTCTTTTTTGCGGCCGAGGAGACGTTTGTGATCTCGTTCAGCTGGCGAGAAAGTCACACTCAAGCGCAAATGGCAGGCAACTCCGAGAAGCTGACAGTCAGACGGCACTGTCTCCGTCTCGGCACTCCTTGCTCATGTTCAGTGGAGCCATCTCAGTCAAAGAAGCGGGCGGAGAACACGCTTTGGTTAATTAGTTGAATATGTGTTTCAATTTGTCGTACCAGTAATGTCCGCCTCTTCGAACAATCCAGCTCAAGCTATCACGCACCAAACTTTTTGTTTGTTTAAGTCGCAGTTTCAACCGAAAGGTGAAGCATCGATTGCGATAGCAACTTATTAGACAACTACACGATGTAAGGACAGTAGTTATATTGGCAAGTTAAAGTTGTAAACATTCGCTTACTATCTAAATTACCAAGCATAGTGTGCCTCCTAATAAAATCGCGCTTTTGGCACGTAAAATCCTTGGATTCAGTAAGCATGGTGTCACTCGCCTACAGGCAAACGTGAATACGTCTTACTTGATGACCGCGGACATTCGCTGTCGAAACGCTGGCGTATGGAAGAGCGGTAGCTGGGGCGAGCGAATTGACCTTCATGCCGTCTCTTGCTTCAACACGAACTAAGCAGCGAAAACGCAGCGCAGACGAAGCTCAGACTCTGTACGCATTGCAGCTAGGTTTCAAGATAGGGCGCGCGATCGTGCTCAGCCGCGCAATACGCAGCCGCCGCCGCAGTAGCCCCCTCTTCCCCCAACCCCAGCCTTCCTCCCTTGCGTGCGCGAGATAGAACCACCAACCTCGGATCACCCTCGGACGCTTTCGCTCACACCCACCGCATGCAGCCACGATGTTTTGGACTTTACACGGAACATCACGGTGACACCGCCGACGACTTCGGAAATGCGCCTCGAGGGTCCGTATCATTTCTATCGCAATAAAAACAGAAGCCTTCTGTGCGAATAAAATAAATCGGATGTCGTTAGCATTTGTAATGATTATTAGAGCGAAAGCGCTACTGCGCCATGTCTTGCAAGGTCATTCATCGCGTCGCAATGACCTTGAGCCGCCGCGGCGCGAGCCGCCGGAGCGCAAGTGTGGAAGGTGTGACGTCAAGTCACGTGATCTGCTGCGGAGAGGCATCGCACCTGCGCTCGCTCGGAGCCTCGCCGCTGCGGTACCACGGGAATAGACTAGGGTTTAACGGCTACTTCGAAGTAGCTTGGTGGCTCAGCCTCGCCATTGATGGCGCGTCGGCTGGGCCGTCTGTGCGTGCGCTTCTGCGCAAGCAACAGACTGAATCCAATCATCCAGTAGATATAGCTGGACGGTAGGCTGCGAAACCTCAAGCAAAGGCAAAGTTGGCTGCTGAAACACCGGATGCAAAGGCAGGCCAGATTAGCACGTTATAGAGAAGCTTACCAAGCGCGGAAGCTGTGCATAAACTGTGTGCATAGTCTTTGCAAAACCAAGCCAAACAGACCTTTCGCTAGTGATAATTATGTCTACAAGAGTTAAACCTCAGTCAGTTTTTTTATAGTTTTCAGTTGTTATATTTACGGCCGACATGTCAATGGCGGCTTCCGAATCATTACATTTCAATTATTTGCTAATAGATATTTTGGATGGCTCCTTATTCCGCGTGTTAAAGAAAGCCCTCACAATGTAACTATATGCCAGGTGACGTGGTACAGTGTTATATACTGCACTTAAAGATATTGCGATGCCTGTCGCCGGACAGAGACTGAGCTTTAACCCTTTAACTGGTAGCTCAGCAATATTGTTGACCTAACAAAAGCATCTGCAGAAACTGGACAAATCCAAATATTAGTCTGTGCCTTTCAATTTCCCTTTATTTATGTACCTGATCAACAGTAGTGGTATTTACTAAAATGTCGAGCGTGAGCAGCAGCAGATGTATTGGTCACAAAACCTGAAGGCTTCGTCGTTATCTTCTTAGCCCACGTGGGGGTCATATTCTCACCAATGCGACCCCCCCCCCCCCCCCCCGTTTTTGTTAAGCAAGCTCTTGTTTGTTAACTGCATAAAGGTACATTTCAAGAACACACATTGACCTTTGCCATAGCAAGTGCCAGAGACCAGTTTTGGACTATACATTTACCTTTCACCAGCTGGTCAACAGTAATTTTGACCTACGGTATCTCTTTTAGTTTTAGAGAAACCGTTCGATATTTCAATTGGTATGTATTTGAGTAAATTAAAAAAAGAACTCAAGCAATAAAACCATTCTAGCTCAAGTCATTCTTATCTTGCCAGTTACATGGTTAAAGTTGATGATGCTAAATTTTCGAGGCTTTAATTAGGGCCGTCGCTTTCAATATACCTTTAAATATAGCGAAGTTTGCTCCACCCGGCTTGGCAGTCGCTTATCGAACGCATTTAAACGATGCACAATTATTTCAGGGAACTCTAGGTGCTGTCTCACTCTCCTGTAGAAGGTGCACAGCCACATTTAAAGTTGGCGTGCGGGTGAGACAGCTTTACAAATCAAGAGAGAAATTCTGTCTGCTACCGGTCGACCGAAACCGCCATGTAAGTAAGAACACGAGACTGCTTCAATCGATCTATAAATCAATTAATAAATTTCCTAACTAACATGAAGGACTGACGCGAATAAATGGGCTATCTGAACGAAGTGTGCGCTATAAAAATGCGAATTCCGTTTTTACGTAGCGCGCTATATATCACTATTTCCCTGAGGCACCAGACGGGCCTGCTTATCAAAGTAGGAAATTACAACTAGTTGTCGCTAGGGGCGCAGCACTTCCCCCGTTTCCTTCCGAAACTTAACCGCGAGTCTGCCCACTTTGCTAAAGCTGCTAGTATATGTCCCTTTAACTTCAAAAAAAATTTAACGTTTTAAAAAAAATTGTGCATCGTATAGATCAGTTTCCAGCAACGCACGTCGTATCTCCCCATGCATCTTGATTTTAGTTATTCAGCAATGTAAGCTATATTAAGTAACAGGCATAAAAGGACATTTTCGTGATGCCTTGCGGTGGGTGTCTTCGGCCATTTACTTCCTTCATAGGGCCACTCGCCAGGAAGCGTGAACCTTATTCGCCTCGGGGAGCGACGAGCCGTTCTCAATTTCCTACAGGAACCACACGGCTTCCCGGAAGCGTATCAGCACTACTATGATTATTCATGAGGCGCAATAAACGTCAGCGTTGGCATAATTCGTCCGCTCCACAGGCATACTACGTTGTGTAGTAGAAAAGCTGCAGTTTCCGAACTGCATCGCTCATGCTATGGGCACCAGTGCGAGCTTGCCTTCAAGCTGCCACTAATACCATGCAGTATCATAGAAGCCACACGTGACCGCACAGCTTCGGGTCGGCAAATGCACTGGCACGTACGTGGTGAGGAGGAGGAAGCGAATGAAATGCTGGTGTGCTTGCACGCGCACGCGAGTTTTGTTGCACACATTTAGACGCAGCGACACAATGCTCCTAGTGCAAGAGACAATGGCAGTAAACTCGTAGTTGTCTGCAATGATGACGCCCGAGGTCTGGGTACCACTATGTCTTGGCTCGTGGAAGGACGATCATCTAAAAGGCCTCATCTTGAGCGAAGGGAACCTTTGGTCATCAGAGAATGTGCAGCCACAGAAAATGTGCGCTTAATTTTCGCACATAGACAGCCCTGAACTACCAAGGGTTGTTGTTTTATTTCTTCTTGTGCACTTTAATTACGGATTATTACCAGCTATGAAGTAGACGCAATAACTTGCTATGCATTTACGCAGAAGTTTTTCCCGTTTTCTGGGCGTTAGGGTGTCTTCCACTAACGATTTCGCTTGGCTCGATGGCTTCGCTATTACCATTACGATACTCAATAGCGCACATATAATTTGCAAGTGAAAGTTGGTTGAACCTTGTCCAAATACGTGTGGTTTCCCGTTGCCATTGCATTTCGTTCGTTCCCTTCTGGTGAAGAAAAAAAAAAAACAAGTTTTGCTTTGTTCTGGGGTATCCCAATATTCCTCATGAATTTTTGGCGCGCCTACTCGATATTCTGTAACGATCTTCAGAACCTGTATGAACAGGACGCAATGACTAATAAATTAAATCTGCTCATGCAAGCAACATTTCAGAGAGCTCTCGCCTATATCGGCTGCGTTCATACTTCAAGTACACGGTGGTTCAACCTTCACTTACAGATGAATGTCGTCCCTGTTTAATTACTGCGGCTCATGTCATGTCTTTGTGGTAATAACACGCACAGACAGGGGGACACTACGGACGAGAGGACTTGAGGTGAACGAACCTAAACTGTGTACCGGCAGCAACCGTAAAAGCACTGCTGTCAACTTACATCATATTGAGGGGCGCGGTAAAGTTGACACTTTCTTTTTTTGAAACAACTGATTTTGGTTCTTGCGTATTTGGGAGTGCCGAGGGAAGTTCCTAGAGCAAAAAATAAAAATAAAAATAAAAGCACCTAAAAAGAAGGAGAGATAGTGAGAAGCTGTCCCCAGCAGAAGAAAACTGGTGGCGCAAGTACATCGATGATCTGCTTTCGACATTGCAAAATTTGCGCAATACACAAAGCAAAACGCCAATTCGGGCCAAACAGAAAACTAGCGAGTAAAGACAAACGGAACGTGTCAAAACCGACACGTGCAGCCCTGCTTCACCGACAGCTCGGAGGACAGGAGTTCAACCGGTTCAGCGCCGCATTTTTTCTTGTGGGACTTCGAAAATTTGTAGCATGTACTCCATGTTAACGGAAATATCAAGGACCATCGTGAGACAACTTTGATAGCTTCTCCCTCGTTTCAGAAGCCGTCGCGCGCGTTTCCTAGAGTCAACGCTCTTATTGCTTTCAAAGGCGCCATATCAAAGTGCATTTTGGTGCGAGTTCGGGCGTCATGAACAACCAAATAACTACCGGGGTGAAATGATGACCGATAGCAGAAGGCAGAGGGCAAACACACCTTCTTGTTTTCTTTAACAATCTGAAATGAGAGCAGTATATGTTTGCAATCGTAACTAATAACGAAGCGCAACTAACAATTAACGTATCATGCTAAATGCCGCTTCCACCACAACAACATGTTGCCTGTGGAATATCTGGAAGCACACGTTATTTGTTCGTATTTGTTCGTGATATGTCGCTGAAGAGTTCGAAGGGGCTTGCGTACACTTATGTCGACGATTACAGAGTGAAAATCTTAAAACGCGTAAATGTTTTTTTTTTTTTTGGTAAGTCAAAACGTGTAAACCATGCACTGCCTTGGGTGATTTTCGTTATTTAACAGAATGTCATCAACCTTGAGATTTACTTCGGTAAATTGAGTCCTTCGTTTTTAAGATTATGTTCTTGCAAAATCCTAACCCATCTATTGGCTGAAAGCTTGCTCAGCTTTCCCTCGTTATCACTTTAACACAAAACAGTTATGGTTTCCACGCCATTCTGTAAGAAAAAGTTGAGGAATATCTAACAATCAGCACATAGTTTAACACAAGATTATTCGTAACTGCTAATCCGCGCACGAGTAATCTGTGCACATACGCATAAAGTAACACGTTGTCGAGTGCTGGTTAACGCAGTTTTAACTCTTAAGCTATAGCGGGATATGAGCGACGCCGTGGTAAAGGGCTCCGGATTAATTTTGGCCGGCCGTGTTTCTCTAATTTGCGCTCATAGCACCAGCACGTGAGCGTTCATGCATTCCGCTGTCTATAGGGGGTGCATTAAAATACAACGAATGCGTGAGGCACACAAAGAAACACAGGGGAACGCTGTAAACAGAACACGGCCGCCGAGGACGAGAAACGAACCCATAACATCTCGCTCAGCTGCACAACAATATAACCACTAAGTCACAGTGGCGTTTTATCACTTTTCAGGGACCCTTGCCTCGGTCCTTAAAGTCACAAGGAGCGGTTTCTTGGAAGGCGCTGGCATCCCACAGTGATTCCGAGTTAGTGACTGGACATTTGTTTCCATACACTGAATATTCATGTTACTCATGACTATTTTTTTCTGTTTATATTTTGTGCCCAACGCACGGAGTAGGCCAACAGAGAGACTGGATATCATGAACATTTTAGAAGCAACATCTTCAGTGCTTTTGAGCATGCGCACACTGATCCAAAAGGCGTCATGTTTTCTCGCACAGGTTTGCTGCTGGGAGAGCAGGATAAACAGCTCCGTGTTCTTCCTCATAATGAGGGTTAGCGCACGAAAAATCCTCTCCAGCATTCTTCGTGCTCTCGCTTTGTTCAGCTTTCACCCGGGACACGCCACTATATCATTCTGACGTCGTAGACTCGATTTTGTCTCGACGTGCTATTTTTTGCTGTCCCAGATGGCAGTGGGTAAGCCGACAGGCGAAGTTGTTCAGGTTTGATAAGTAAGACGAGCTAAGAGGATTGGTGCAGGACAACGAGCGAACGCATCAGTCGCTGGGGAAGAAGAAAGCAGTTTATCAGTTTTGGTAAGACAAAACGAAATTGAGGCAGCTCAGTCAAAGTCAACGTTAGTACTTATACTCACCGATAAGCAAGATGAGGCTCGTTACCATGTCACTGTAAAAAAAAGCCTCTAAGAGACACTCTCACCGCCCCGAACATACCGAGGATCAAGCAGACCAATGGTGCTCTGTCCTCGAGCAGCACACGGACGTTAAGTTCACTAAATGCTATGTATTCACTCCATGGTACCAAAAGCACGCACGACACTGCGTTGATCATTTTACGGAAGTTTCTAAAGGAGCGAAATTATCTCCCTGCTAAGCGCCTTTGTGCTAAACAAAAATGCAGAGACCCATGTAATTGAAGTGTACGTAAATGATTTAAGGTTAATATTTCATAAATTTGAGAGAGGCACTTGTTTTTCCTTCTATACCACTTTGTTGCCCATTTTATTTTTCCTGTCGTATTCGTTCTCCAACTGGCCTTTTTGTTATTACGCGTGTTTCTTTCGAAGGCGGACACGGTATTCTTTTTAGCAGTAGGTAAACCAACTTCATTTCTTGCTATTTAAAATACTTATCTACCTGCCGCAGTAATCTTTTCGAAATTCTAACAATTTAAGGAAGAAGGAGACTGACGAAATAGTTCAGCGGAAACCCGCTAGGTGGAGAGAAGTAATTAAGGTATTTAAATTCTTGCGAGGAAACCTTATGGGTTTCCTTTGTAGCAATTGCTACGATTGGGTGGATGTCTCATTTTCCGTTTAAAAAGGAGACTATCCACCCATGAACGTGATGCGTTAATGAAGACAGGTCAGGGAAAATTGTACGTACAGCAATTTGTACATTGCTATATTGTCAGGTGAATCCGAGGGCCACAGAAGTTAGTGAAGATGAACGTCCCCGTGTAATCACAGCAGGCGTTGAGCTGCGCGAACAGAACTCACCTGCGAAAACAAGAAAATAGGACCATACAGTTAATAGCAGTAAAGCACAGCTTTATTGCTTCTTACTTTCAAGCAGTCAAGAACGTCGACGCAACATGTAACTCACTTGCGGAAACACTTCGAGTGTTAGGTCATGACGGCGACTGAAAACTTTCTTTTCTGGAGTAACACAGTGACACTTATACATTATTCTATGTCTTTTTCCTGGCTGAGATCAGATTTTTTTTCCTATTTCGTATGGCGGCCTCCTCAACTCCATAGGCGCTGTTTTCATCCCGGCCTTAGAAGTCACAACCAAGTTCAAAGTGTCGAATATGACGACCTCTACAGCAACATAACTTGCCACTCTCTGTGCTGCCGGTAATTATATTGTGCAAGCATGACCCCTAAAGCAGGTCGTTTTTGATGACAAGGCAGCCCTTCAGAGTCTTCAGTCGGCCTTAGGACATCAGATTCACGAACAACTGTTCTTTGAGACTAGCGAAGTTCTCCATCAAGCCCTCGCGAAGGGACTTGACCTCATCTTCCAATGGTTGCCGGGGCAATATGGCATCTCCGGTAACGACCCTGCTGATGATGCCGTCTGGTCAGCCCATAAAAAATAACGCTGACAGTTCCCATACCTTTGTCAAGAACAGACGCTGCTGTGGGTTATCGTTTACTTGCTCACACTATGACGCAATCTTCGTAAAACACACCGATTGTCTCGAACTGTCGTATCCAGAGGCTTGATCCTACATTAAAGCTACATATTCCGTCGCACTTCTCCAACACTGATGCAACTTCACCGTGTCGCCTCTGCTTAGGGGTTGCCTTCCCGAAAACGTACTCCTTCATTAATGGAGTGTCAGACACCCCTATCTGCAACTGATGCAACTGTGAAGAGACGCTGTGAATGAACGCGGCGTTCTTCGGAGTGTCTTAAACAGATCAAATAACAGACAATTTTCCGAGGCAAAAAGATCCTTTAGATCATGGCCCCACGCGTCGCATGCTCTTACAAAGCGACGAGGGCGTTGTTACGGTTTATGAAATCGACTAGCCTCGGTGACTGATTGTAGGCGTGATGTGATGTACAACCGCACGCACTCGCATTGATGGTAAATAAGCACCTCGCACTGAAAACGAAGACGAATGAAGATGTTGACACGACACAAGCGCTGGTACCATGAATCGTATTAGCATGGATCAATACCAACTTACCCAGTTTTCCATTTTCTTCAGTATTCGCATTGCTAGTACCTCCCTCCCTCGTTCTGCTTTTTGTTTTCTTTTCATCCCTTAGCCTCCTTCCCTTCGCGTAGGGTAGCAAACCGGACGCGTGTCTGGTTGCCCTCCCAGCCTTTCCTTCCTTCTTTTCCTCTTCCTTCTCATAACGTAGAAGTGCATGACGCCTAGATCTCTAGCCACTTGCTCTACTATACCTACAACGAAAGTATTACGAAACCCGGTACGGTGTGAAAGCGGTCAGCAACACCTGCTAAAAAATCGTCCGCCAAACAAATGGCCGAAGTTCAGGTAAAAGCTGATACTCCAGTAGCTAAGCGCAACCTACAAAACTTTGTCAGCTCTTACTCCTTAATATTACTTTTTCTCTCCTTTAGGTGAAAGGGGAAAAATTGGCATCCATCCGAATTATAGTACGAAGATACAAAGGACGAATACAAAGGACAAAGGACCAAGACGAATTTTTCTTCAACTGCGAGGCTTTCTTTCCAAAAGAAATGCGCATGCGTTTTCTTTAGGTGGATGACAATTTTTCCCTGCTATAACGGGAGCTTCTTGTTCATGGAAATATTTTAAAAAATACGTCTCAGAGCAATATGTAGCGACACACATCATTGCCGCGTACATCACCTTTATCCAACTTCAAGCAGCCTTACATTCAAGTGCTTATTAAATATTTAGTTCAGTATTTTATTAATTATTTTTATCTATAGTGCAACCCATACGCGTGGTTTCACCTAGGTGGATTTACATTTGTTAGGTTTTTTCAAACTGATAGACCACAAAGAAATATAATAATACGAGCAAAAGGAACACACTTAGCACGAAGGCGTAGGTAATGCCAGTGTTTGCCTTGAAAAGGATCGTATCGGAAGTGCGCGCAGCGCCGGTGTGTGGCCATCCGCTATCTCACCCAAAATGCTCGGCGAAAAAGACCACCTCCTCTGGTTCCATTTGCGGGCGAAGCAATTAGGAGGAACCATCACTCACGTCCGCTGACTGAGCCCCAGGAACGGGGTTATTAAAACAAATCGTTTTTCAGCGCTCGGCAAACGCGCGCAACGCATACGGGTGAGGAATGGCCCTGCCCGTTCACCTTGATTCTGGTCGTGATAGGCGGCCGAGATCGATATAGGGGCGAATCAATGCGTGGCCTGATCTGCAGAACCCCTGAAACACTCGTAACTATCTGTTTGTACTTTGGGTGCTTCCGATAGCAAGCAAGAGGCAGGAAGCAAACAGAGCATGCACACCACGCTTTGGGGCGTGCTCAGAGGCCTTCTAAGCAGTGAAAAACAGCAACAAAAAATAAGCAAGCGTAGGAGTACAAAAAAAAAAGGAAAGCAACTCACCGCCGCCTCTACCCGGCTAAATAAATATTAGGAGGCGTCGAGAGAATACCTTTAGTGTAGCGGACAGGCTCATTCATTCGTGAGTGATGTGGCAAACTACTACTATTATTAACCCTTTCAGCCGCCAATGAACTTACTTTCACCGCATTTTTTGCGTAATAAAAAACATAAAAAAAAGCATACAGCTGTAGAATAGATTAGGAGTATTCAATTCTTTAGGGAGTTTTGTCACGTTAACAGAATATGGCCTCCACGCGAGAACCACTACAGAACATTAGGTATGAGAACATAAGCTATGTCTAGCAAGCTTGAAACGAACGCATCCAGGCACTTGAAAATTATGCCTGGTGCAACACACTGTGAAAAACCATGAAAGGAGTGAATCCAGCGACATACTCGCACCGAGCAAGTACACACGACCACAACCTTCCCTCTCGTTTTACGAAAACATTTCGAGACTGTTATTGAAACTTGCAACACGATTGCAATCAGAACAGTTTCAAAATGCATGCGACAAATTGTAAATACAATTACTGTCACCAATGCTTTTGTTGTTGACACTCTTTCTTGGCCTACACAGCGTCACACATACAGCGTCTTAAACGGTTAAGGCGAAAGCCTTAGGTGTCTGCGTTAGCGGTGCCCCTGGTGAAACTTCGCCGTGACGAAAAATGGCCGACGCCGCAAAACACGCTAGGATTCACGTCACATTTCTCAGGAAAGTTCCTGTAAACAAAGTAAATTAGTGGCTTTGAAAAAGAAAATTTGGTACACTTCGGATATGTGGGAATCAAACCCGGGCCTCCGGGTCGAGAGACGGCCACGCTTCCCTGAAGCCACGGCTGCTTCGCGGTTCTGGCTTACTAAAGGCGCGCCTAAAGCGTGCGTGACTGCACATGTCACGTCGCAGCCATCCAGCTGACTTTAGCCATATAGCTGTACTTTAGGTACTGCGTTAAGTGTTCGTATGCGGCGTTCAAGAGGTCGCCTTAGTGCCACACCTGTAATTCCCATTGCGCTCATTATGTGTTGCAAGAAGTCTAGCACCAATTGTATAATTTAATGCATTACCAATATGTCTTACAAAGAAGTCTAACCCCGATTGTACAACTTCATATATGAACAAACGTGCAGCAGGTTATCGCCTTCTTGTGTTACAAAGTGTAACACTCGCCCAACCTTTTTTATTATTATTTGGTTTGAAAAAACATACAGGTATACACTTGACAGGAAAGGGGAAGCGATGAGAAGGAAGGGGCAGAACGCCTTAAGGAAGGTGCTACGCTATACAAAAATGGAATAAAAGATCACAAGGCCGGATGCAGCCTACATTACAGAAAGGAGGAAACAGAAACATTGAAATGGAAGATAGGAAGAAGGGGAGGAAAGAAAGAGCAAGATGTCAAATCTCAAAGAATAAAGAAGCAAGAGGTCTTAATGCGTAAGCATTATAAGGCTACTTCCCTCGGAAATCTGTCCGTGCGTCCTACTGTCTGTCTGTAACGCGTGACACAATGTACTCCAAAGACATACATGGGGTCCTATACGGGTGCATATGACAATGCTTTACGAGAACGCACGACTACTTAGATTTATTATGACTATATATATATATATATATATATATATATATAAGAAAGGGGTCAGGCAAGGAGACACAATCTCTCCAATGCTATTCACTGCATGCTTAGAAGAAGTGTTCAAGCTCTTAGACTGGGAAGGCTTAGGAGTGAGGATCGACGGCGAATATCTCAGCAACCTTCGGTTTGCAGATGATATTGTCCTATTCAGCAGCAATGGAGACGAATTACAACAAATGATTGAGGACCTTAATCGAGAAAGCGTAAGAATTGGGTTGAAGATGAATATGCAGAAGACAAAGATAATGTTCAATAGCCTGGCAAGAGAACAAGAATTCATGATCGCCAGTTAGCCTCTAGAGTCTGTAAAGGAGTACGTTTATCTAGGTCAATTACTCACAGGGTACCTGAGCATGAGAAGGAAATTTACAGAAGAATAAAATTAGGTTGGAGTGCATACGGCAGGCACTACCAAACCCTGACTGGGAGCTTACCGCTGTCGTTGAAAAGAAAAGTATACAATCATTGCATTCTACCGGTGCTAACATATGGGGCAGAAACCTGGAGGTTAACAAAGAAGCTCGAGAAGAAGTTAAGGACCGCACAAAGCACGATGGAGCGAAGGGTGTTAGGCCTAACGCTAAGAGACAGGAAGAGATCAGGGTAGATCAGAGAGCAAACGGGGATAACCGATATTCTAGTTGAAATTAAGCGGAAGAAATGGAGCTGGGCAGGCCATGTAATGCGTAGGATGGATAACCGGCGGACCATTAGAGTTACAGAGTGGATACCAAGAGAAGGGAAGCGCAGTCAAGGAGGAAGGAAGCAAGAGAAAAGCAGAAGGCAAGAGGTTAACCAGGATAACGTCCGGTTGGCTACCCTACACCGGGGGAATGTGAAAAGGGAACAGAAAGATGACAGGGAGAGATAGGAGGGAAGGAAAGACGGGAAATGAGCGGTTAGTTCGCTGACGCGTGTGTTAGTGCACTAATAGTCACAGACGTTGACACAAGCCCGTCGAGGACGGCAGAAAACTAGGTAGGGTGATGAAGTTGGGAAATTTGCAGGCGCAAGTTGGAATCAGCTAGCGGAAGACAGGGGTAATTGAAGATCTAAGGGAGAGGCGTTCGTCCTGCAGTGGACATAAATAAGCTGATGATGATGATGATCATCATTATGAGAATGTGTAAGCGTGTTCCAATCAATTCCTGTTGTGTTAATATCACCAAGAAGGATTACTCTGTGCTTGCTATGGGAGGATAAGACACTTTCGATAGAAGAGATGACCTCACCAAACAAGACAGAAGAATTCCTAGTGAAATATTTAGCGCGCACAATCGACAAGGACACAGTGAAGGGAATTTTCTCCGTCCCCCTTCACTGTGTCCTTGTCGATTGTGCGCGCTAAATATTTCACTATGAATTCGTACCAACTCGCCCAACTATCAGTTCTGCTGAAGACAGAAGAAATATTCGATGGCGTATAGACAGTTCTGATTAAGCATTTTTCACAGCGCGCTAGACTGACTTCAAGCCAAATCAATTTAGTTTTATGAGTTTCAACGAAGAATTTCGAAAGTGCGGCTTTAAAAAATTGCAGGATGCTTAAGCTCCGCCTTTAAGAGTAGAACGCGATAGCGTTATCGGGACCCGTTCGCATCGCATCGTTCGCATACGGCAAGTGGGTTTAATTCACTGCTACACTGAACGTGGGAAAGCCAGCTTACAAAGACCAAGCTTACACCGATCCCTTTAAAGTCGGCTTCACTTTTAAACAGAAATTTATTGCTAGAAAGACATTTTCCAGGGGCAATATAAGTGGTCTTATATTAAAATGTGAATGCCCTAGCACCTTTTTTTATTATTTTATTAATTGTTTGCTATTGCCCCGACCCGCGCAGGTCTGGTAGAAATGCTGGAAAAAGGGTTTGTGTTTCAGTTTCCTCGTAGCAGAATTAGGTTTTGTCGTACATTCAAATTACAATCCGACGCCGAATGGTAAAGCCGTACTTTACCATTTTTCTGACGGATTTAATTGTGAGATACTCAATTTTTGTTCACCAAAACCTTGCACTACGTGGAGGGCCTGCGCGGTCGAGGTGGTTGGGGATTATTTTCTCCGCCCCCTGTCGACATCGAACGCCGGTTGCCGACGCCGGATTTTTTGCGATACTGGGCCCTTAACGCTATCGGGTTAAAAATGTCGTACATGACAAGTAGCGACAGTTTAGTTTGCGCCTTCACCGCGCGAAATGATGTATGAATCGCAACTTTGCTACAGTATTATTACCTTGTTAAATGTACACAGAAAGCGAGGAAGCGAGACGAAAACTGGAATTGGGAAATGAAAGCCCGTGGGGTTGTATGCAACACACACGGATCACATTGGTTGGCCGAAGCGCAGCAAATAGCTTTGTAAAGTCAGATTAGATAATGAAAACCCTGCAACTGGTTGTCACAAAGGACGGAACTGGATTCGAGAAGTGATTCGTTCGAAATAAACAGTTGATATTGGTTTGCTGGAAAACGCCCATTGAGATTGTAAACATGGAACCCGTAATTCGCAAACCAAACTGAAGATACAGGAAAAACACGAATTCTACCAGTCAATTTCAAGTGAAGTGCCATATGCAGAGCTTCCCTTTTCACTTTGAGAGCAGCGTTCAGTGTAGTCATTTTTTCTGTACTTTTGCATGCGTTTGTTTTCTTGATCACTCAGTGTTTGCCGACAGCATTATTCATAGTGGCCTCGTATCGTCGATTATTGTATGCAATAGCGACAGCAGAAGTTTGATCCCTTCCATTCATTCTAGTCGACGCGTAGCTTTCATTCCAGCTTTTGTTTCCTCCGCGTTTGACGTTCATCAGCTGTTGAGCCAAGTAGAGGTATTTATTAGCTCAAGAAAACCGTACAAAAAAAATTACTGACAATGAACCTAAGGTCGGCTAGTTCGTTTACGCTGCCTTTTTAGGTTGGCGTTGGCCTGTCACGCAGTGTGCTTATTTATTCAAGGTGCAGCGACAAAGTTGGTGCATCGCCAACACCTTTTATTAGATCTGGCCTTAGGTTGGCTCTCCGTGGAGTGTCTTTCACTCATTCTGCCTAAGGGCTGCTTATTGACACTGGCTCACACGAATGACCCGTAGCGTTGCGTGAACCTTGCTTTCCTTGCGGCGAAAAGGCTTTTGTTTTATTGCGATAGCATTTATATGGACACTCCAAGCGCATTTCTGCTGTCGGCGTCGCCGTCGCCATTGCCATCGCCCTGAGGTTCCGTATAAAGTCCAACGGTGATAAAATCGTCACCGCGCGCCGTATATGTATGTGCGAGTGAAAGCGCGCAAGGGACGCGCACTTTCACGGAAGCGAACGCACGGTGGAGAGCAAACACGACTTCTTCCGTCGCGCGAAAGGCCGTGGGGGGACGGAAGGGAGGGAGGGGAGGAGGCGTTTAGCTGCGGCACCAAATGCTTATCTTGAAACAGGGCGCAAGGGAAACTGGTGACGCAGTCTCGCACGCTAAATGAGGAAAGCGGGAAGGCAACGCGAGAGGGGGGGGGGTGCGTCTTCTACTCTGCCCGCAACTGCGCACTTGTACTTTGAGCGGCTGCGGCCGGTCGCCCGCACCGTATCGTGAAAGCGATCTGCAGGCGGCTCATAGCTTTGTAAGCGCTGTATGTTCACCGCTGTTTCCGTTGAAGCGATAGATCGCACAAACCTTCGCTCGCTGCTGCTGGCGCGCTTGCTCACTCCAGCGTTCTGACAGCGATTGTGTGCGGATTGAGTGTGATCTATTCATGTTTGCTTGTGCGCACTGACACCATGCTTTTAAATGCGAAGCATTTCTTGCCGGCGGCTCTGTTTGTTGTCCCGCGTTCCACACCCCCACAGCGCATGCGCGTCCCCACCCCTTCTCTCTCCTCTAGTAATACTCTACAGAGCGGCGCCAGCGTGCCACACCCCCACAGCGCATGCGCGTCCCCACCCCCTCTCTCTCCTCTCCTACGCTCCCCCCTTTCTCTCCTCTAGGAATCCGGAGCGGCACGCTCGACAGGTGGTGCGACAGCTGCATACTCCGCTGGGGGCACCACGGTAGTTGCGCGGTATGAAAATGACGGAGCGCGCGCACCTCATTCTCTGTCCTGTGCAGCGCCGCGATGAGCGCTCGGGCCGCTGCCGCGAAACCATCTCCCGCTCAAGCTAACCATCTCCCCACTGCTTCGCATCCACACATGGTTCCCTTTAGCGGGAGATGGAGTAATTGTTTAATTCAGTTAGTAAGCGAATGTGTCCAACTCCATACACCCAATAAAACTGTGTCTCTCCTTACTCCGTATAGCTCGCTACTAATTTACTATCGCAATTGATGCTTCGCCTTTCGGGCGAAGCTGCGTCTTTTTTTAACACCAAAGTGCTTTATGCCGGTGTCCACTATCAACTTCCTGTAACGAATGTGACGCGTAACAAATGCTGTCTTGACAGGGATGGCACCGCCATTTAGGAGTGGTGAATGCTACATCGTGACACTAACAAGCGCCGACATAGAACGCTTCGGTAGTCTCAGCGTTGCCGAGGCTCCAACGCGGTGTAGCCTGGTGTAGGCGGTGCAGGCCTTCCGCTGAGTGATGACGCAGTTTCCGCACATGGTTTCGCTTTCGCGTCCGATTAGCCTGTGACGCCTCGTCGCTTACGGAGTACAGCTTCAACATGCATCAGCACTGCTTACACGCCACCTACTGCGTCGCCTGCGATGGCACCAACTAAGAAAACTTCTGCGCTAAGCGGCGCAAAAAGGCAACGGCGTTGACGGGCGAATCTCGCTTTCGTCCAGCGAAAGACACGCCAGCGTGACGCAGAACGCCTTCGGGCGTTCGCGGCCCGCCTTCGCGGCGCCCGCTGCGAACTCTGCCACTCGCATTCCTGCAGCTGAGAGCGTCGCAACTCAACTGGCTGCCCAAGACACTACGGAGCCGGACCAAAACGCTCGCACCTTCGCCGAAGCGACTCGGCAGCTGGGCGCCACTAGCCAACGGAGCGCCGCGTGCCAAGCAAACCTGCAACACGGTCGCTAACCCGCAAATCGAGCGCCTTCCGCAGCAGCGGAATGTGAGTTCACGAATCGATTTACTAACAACCCGTTCGGTATCGCTTGTACGCTTTGCGAACGCCTCTGGTTTATGGCGGATTTGCGCAGTGCTCCGGCGCGTGCAATGCAGTGTCTCCGGGGAATGTTTCCCGGTCGCGAGTCGTTCGACAGCTTTCGCTTGTGTGGATCCCTGTGCAGTGGTAGGGTGCCGCTGATGGCTACTTGCAACTTAATTCTTCAGGTACAATAAACATGCAACAGCTTCTGTGAAGACACATTTCGCTTTCGTGTTCTACCGATTCCTATGAAAGAGGGATCCACCATTTTTTTATTAATCATTTATTTAAGAATGCGGTAAACCTTTCTCACGGCAATGAAGCGAAGGAGTGCATAGGGGTCCTACGTCACATCGTTGCCTGTCAAGAGGAGACCAGCACCCCAAGTGTCACTAGCTGAAGTCACGGGCGCCGTCTTTTCAACTAGTTTTCAACGGCTAATTTCAAAAGGTAATTAGCTGTGGTTGAAATTGAAATGTAGAAAATAACGAGGAAAACGAAGAATGAAAGTAGACGAAAAGATAACTTGGGAGCCGACGACAAGTTATCTTCCTCAATTCAAGAAAGAATGGCGCAGGAGAATAGGGACGAGATAGAAAACACGAACGAGCGCAGGTTCGTATTTACATCGGCCAAACAGGAAGGTGTTTAAATAACCGATTAATAAACCACAGAGCTTCTTTGAAAGTACAGCCGTCGTCTAAGCAGTGCCTACATTGCAAAGGAAGCAAGTACAAACCGTTGCTGAAAGAGACCAAGGTGTTGTCAAGACGCAAAGATAGGATAGCGAGGGAAATTGCTGAAGCAATCTTTATTCATAAGTACGATGACATGTGCGTTGCTGGGCCATCGGTGAGTCTGCATGAACTAGAAATTGATTATTTGACCACTAATATTTAAGCTTTTTCACGTGTTTGTGCCAGGGTATACAGGATGTTTCAGCGAACACTTAAAAAATGTTAAACGTTGCTTGTGGCAGATAGCACAATTCTAGTTCATAAACTGCTCTACTCGAAGAGGCGGACATGCCCAAACAGCTGAAATGCATAATCGACTAATTAACATTCACTAAGTACGTTATCAATTAATTACCTTAGGGCACATATTGCAATTTACCAATTCTAGCTGTGGAGTTCGCAAAGCGGATCCACTTGGAACACCAGTTTCGAGATATTAATTCCCGAACTTCGGGGATAAATGCATTGGCGTTCCAGTTACTTTTGTGTTTCAATGCATAAAACGACGTTTTGATAAAAAGTAACTGGAACGCCAATGCATTCCTCCGCCAGTGCATTTATATAAATATACATATATAGGGGAAATTACTTGTACTTACTAATTGAATTAAAGAAATTATAGATTAATGCAAATGAATGTGGATCAAAAAACAAGAGCATCGCACGTGTAATGCGAAGACGTGAGATTGTTCCCCACCTGCGGCAAGTTGTCGTTTTTTTCATCGACTTTCATTTGAATAAATCTATCATTTCTTAAGGCCTAGGATTTTTCGTTCCATGCTAGGCCTAACGTTAAGAGACAGGAAGAGAGCGGTGTGGATCAGAGAGCAACCGGGGATAGCCGATATTATAGTTGACATTAAGAGAAAAATATGGACCTGGGCAGGCCATGTAAGGCGGAGGATAGATAACCGACGGACCATTAGGGTTACAGAATGGATACCAAGAGAAGGAAAGAGCAGTTGAGGACGGCAGAAAACTGGGTGGGGCTATGAAGTTAGGAAATTTGCAGGAGCAAGTTGGAAACAGCTAGCGCAAGACAGGGAAAGGCCTTCGTCCTGCAATGGACATAAATATAGGCTGATGATGATCATCATCATTTCCTTAATTCAATCAGTAAGTACAAGTAATGTCCCCTATGTTGTTCTTGGTATCTTTATTTGTTGGCTTCTTATGATATGATTAATAAATATTGGGCCCCTTGGTTCCCTTTCTGCTGGTTCATTATATATATATATATATATATATATATATATAGCATGGTAAAGTAAGGTTCCCCAGTTTGTGCAATAGAATGCAATCCAATAACACTACAGCAGAAACACACGCTAAGTGTCAATACAATAACTTGAGCTCACAATACGCAAAGTACTTGAACATCGGTCATGCCCCATTAAGCAGGAACTCGCAAATAGAGCCCCGCGTGACTTTGTTGCTGTGGGTCGCGTAATTAGTTCGATCTTCCCTGTGAACAAAGCTGTATAAGTTTTCCGTTTGTTTCTGCATAGACGGCGCCTGTGAGTTCAGTTTGCGACACTACGGGGCACCGGTGTCCTCTTGACAGGCAACTATGTGACGTAGGGCCGAGCGCATTCTTTGCTCCAGCCCTCGAACTCGAAAAATGCCGAGTATGTCCGTTAAATGTATGACGATGGTGGAACCAGGACGCTTCTGTTCAATGAGCCGAGATGATGACACTGCCTTAATCGGGGTGGATAGGTCAAATTGCGCCGGTGCCCCTATTGGCTTGCCTACTAGGGACCCTTCTCGCAAACGTAGAATCTTACGCACTAATATACAGAGCAGCGCAGTCGCTGAGATGAAAATTGGCGTCCGCTAATCGGGGGCTGAATTGGCAAGAGCTGCTCGTACCTATAGGGTTGAGTTCCGGTTCGTTCCGACAGACAAAGCTGTCACCATTTGATGTTCGCTAGAGCCTCTCACCTGCACATCGACACGCGAACACGGGGAACACGAGAAACAATCTGCAGCGTTTCGTATCAATAAAACTATTCCCCATTGCGAGAAAGCATACGAGATATTGTCTTGCAAGCACATACCCTGCAGACATGACCCATTTCGAAGTTGGAACTGCCGTTTTTCATCGTCGCACGAATTTATTTCAGGCGTGAACTATACTCAAGCACCGCGCGGTGGCAAACTCAGTTTGATCACGATTCCCTCACGCCCCCGTCCAATCGGCGAACCAACAAAAACCTCTTTGTTCACCATAATTTCATAGCAGTTCAGTGCCTCCATGCCGCCAGTTCGCGACGACTCGTCCGATTCAGAGCTCGATAAGGTGTCGCCAAATGGCCAGGTCTCTACTATCATGCCGACAGAGTTGGTAAATTTCGGCAAAGCGATCGATAGCGGCAGCCTATGATTTCGTCTCTTGCGTATACCCTACTTGTTTCTTTTTCTTTTTCATTTATTTTTCTCCCGCGCGCGCACTGTGGTGTATCGCTGATATGGGCAATTTGAGTGCGGTACACTTAGTGTAGGCAAAAATAAAAAGAATGTCTGGCGGGAGGCTATCGATTCGATCAAATAAGAAAGTTTGATAGTGTGATTTGTTCGTACATTTCTTTACAGCGTACAACGTGCTCAAAGTTGAAATGGAAGGTACTATCTCAAAATCGCCCATCGAAACTTCCTTTTCTTGTTCGCAAGATACTTAGGCGCCCCATTCTCATTTTGTATTGTAGTGTTCCTAACCACAAAGAGGTGGGCTACAAATCGTGACATTATACGCAGTGCTGTGTACAAGTTCTGGTTAATAAAAGGTAAAGTAGGTCGGTCACTTGACGGCCATATTTTCCTGGCTCCATATGAATTTAAAATATACCTTACAGGCGTCACGTATATCTTTATGCGAAAACGTATACATCGCTTCAAATGATGCAATTACACCCGCCAAATTATTATAATCATTCAACTTTTTTCTCCGTTTCGTATGTGTCGAAATAACAGGCGCCTCCCCGCCTCTGCTCCCTACATACGCTTCCACAGTTATGAGGAGACTGCACGGAAGCTCTCGAGTATAATTTTTCTTTCTTTATTTCTTTCTTTCTTTCGTTTTTTCTTCTTCATTTTTTAACAGAAAGAAAGAATTCCTAGCCGATGCGGCCCTGCATATGAAAGTGCACATCCCACTAATGTAATTCATTTCCGTCGCAGTATCAAAAAGTATACACAGGATTGTTGTATACTCAGGAATTCTAGATCGATACAAATATCATACAAAATGTCCCTAGAAAACAAGGTTCTGTAAATTTAATATATAAACAGGCAGTCTGAAAACTGCATTCTTTATGCGTCCTATAGCTTTCATCAAGTCTTACTGTTCGCCCATAACTAAACTAAAGGAACAGGCACAGACAAAGGTGTACGCGCAGGAGAACATCGTACACGCGCCATTGCGGTTCGTCGCAGCTCCCCGTCCCTTTGTATTAGTAACAAAGGATAAATTCACTGGAACATCCCGAAACGTTAGGCGTAATGGCGTATTCCAGTCGTTTCTTGTATAGATATCGGCATGTTTCACTACCATGTTATTAAACAAACGTTCTACACAATTCATCATCATCAGCAGCAACAGCAGCAGCAGCAGCAGCCCATAATTATGTCCACTGCAGGGCGAAGGCCTCTCCCTGCGATCTCAAATTACCCCTCTCTTGCGCTAGCTGATTCCAACTTGCACCTGCAAATTTCGCAAATTCATCACCCTACCTCGATTTTTGCAGTCTTCGACTGCGCTCCCCTTCTCTTGTTATCCATTCTGTAACTACGCCATCCTACGCATTATATGGCCTGCCCGGCTCCATTTTCTTTCTCTTAACGTCAATTAGAATACGGGATATCCCCGTTTCTTCACACAATCTGTACAATTCACAACAGTGAAAGGCGCCACGAACGCAATTTACCTTTCGCTCTGCCCGGCAAATAAAGGGGTAGAAAAGAAGGGAAGGCATCTGAAACAATTATCGGGAAATGCGCCCATAGCGGAAGAGAAGGAAGCAGACAGTTTTTCTTCTTCGGCAAAAGCACGAACTATAAGACAAGACTGCGCCGCGTGAGAGTGAAGCAAAACAGAACGTCAGTGAGTACTAGGGTGGCAGCCCCGGTTTTTCTCGCTTGGCTGCGCACCCTGACCTCTTCTGAACCTCGGGTGAAGGCTCGGAGCTGTCGAAGGCCGTCTGCACGTAGCCCCTCTCCATTCATGACACGCAAAAAAAGACCGGTAAAAAAAAAAGAAAGCTACCGTCACAGAAGGCATTGAAAAAGAAAAAAAAAAACAAATGACTGTCCAAGAAAACATCGCCCCTGATGAACTCCTGGCTTTGGAACAAACGTTGATAATTTTTTTTACGCTTTACGTGATTTCGCGTGATAGCGCGAGGTGATGGCACACACATTGGCCTTTCGGTTTTCAGCGGGCTTGTGTGATCGCCTTTGATGAAGAGACACTTGAGCGCACACGTGTGCTCAAGGTAGCTCCTTTTTTTTTTTTCTATCTCTCATCTTTATACTCTCTCCTCTTCTTTCCTGCGTGCAGGGTAACCAAGCGGACGCTTTTCTCGGGTTACCTCCATACCTCTCTCTCTTCATACTTATATTTTCACACAAATGACAGACACCTTTATTGATCTGTTAGTGTAACTTCAATGCAAAAATTGTGTCAACTTCGCTGCACCTCAGACGCAAGTGTTAATCACTATCATCACGATAAGTTGATCACCATCACCCCGATTTTCTGGCTCCTTTTTTTTTGCCACATAATTATCTTTCACACAATGCATTTCTAATAAAGTGGCCAAGCAAACAAGTCACCTGTACTTGGAAGTGCCCGCTTTTTCCACTGGGTGCAACATGTCCATACTGTCCCTCTGTAGTGACGAAAGCAGATGCCTGCCACTTAATATGGACTTGTCCGGACTTGCACGCCAAACGCTCCTGTCCTCTACTACAAGATCTACTCCGATATAGTGCCACGACCAGCTATGATCGCTGGGTAAATGACAATAGATACAATAAATATCTGCTTGAATTCATGCAAAACACAGGCTTCACAATACGCATATCACAAAGTTCAAACATTATGCTATAAATCAAGTCTTCATCACAGTAGGGGAACAAATTAAACATACTCGGCTGACAGCCCTGCTTGCGACAACTGTGGCTGCGAGGAGACAATCAAGCACCTCCTCTGTGACTGTCCCCGCTACAATGTGGCAAGAAAAGTGCTCGCGACTGCGCTTGAAAAACTGGACAATCGCCCCCTCAAAGAGGAAAAAGTTTTAGGACACTGGTCTAGACGGGCTTAGGCAGTCAAGGCCTTAAGGGCTCTGCTGAAGTTCTTAAGGGCTTCAGGGAATTGTGCTTAAGGGCTTAAGTGAATTGTGCGACCGGCTTTGAACGTTGTGGCGCGTAGGGTCGCGTTATTGCACAAATTTTCTTACTTCAATTTTTTTTCTTCTATGACGTTTTATTCCCTTTACCCCTTTCCCCAGTACAGGGTAGCAAGCCGGTATTTACACTGGCTAACCTCCTTGTCTTTCCTTTCTTTCTCTCTCTCTCTCCGCCGTGGAGGCTCAGTGGCTTCGGCATTACGCTGCTAAGCCCGAGGACGCGGGTTCGAATCCCAGGCTCGGGGGGCCACGTTTTCATGGGTGATAAATGTAAAAACGCCTGTGTACCGTGGTTTAATACGGACTCCCGCACTACTGCATGCCTCATAATCCCACAGTGGCTTCGGCACGTAAAACCCCAGAAACAAACTTTTAATGCGATAGCAACTATATGGACACTCCAAGCGCATTTTTGCCGCAGCCGTCGCCGTCGTAGTTATGTTCCGTACAAAGTCCAAAGGTGATAAAATCGTCGCCGTGCGACGTGCGTTGTACTTGCGAGTGAAAGTGTGCGAGGGTGAGCCGGAAACCGCAGCTTACTTAATCTCGCGCACGCGAGAGAGGAAGGCGGTCGTAAGCGCACGGTCTTCGTTCACTTGCGAGGAAGTAGTAAGTGGTTCGTGTGGTAAAGGGAAAGGTTGGCGCTATCTTCTGCAGCCCTTGCGGGAGCACGGCTCAGCGCCAAGGCGAGGAACAGGGAGGAGGCGATGGAGACAGGAAGGAGAGGGAGGGGGGGGGGTGCGTTCTGCTTATGCGTTTGCTGCTCACGCAGCTATCTTGAAAGCGATCAGCGACGCCGCCGAAGTGTGCGACCGCGGGTGCCTCATCTTCAACGCGATCTGCGATGGGCCAAAGTGCATTCGCCGAGTGCAGGTAGCTTCGTATGCGCTGCGCTTTCGACGTTTCGCTCGCGGTGAAGTGAGAGCCAGCGCGAAGGTGAATTTCCTCGCTGCCGCTGGTGCGCTTTATCACTCCAGCGTTTTGACGAGCTCCCGCGCGGTCATCGAGCGAGATGTGTTCATGTTTACCTGTGCGTGCGTGACACCGTGCTTGTTTATTTATTTAGTTAGTAAGCGAATATTTACCACTTTATACGGCCGATAAAGCTACTATGCTTATTTCGTATAGCTGTCTACTAATTTGCTATCTCAATCGGTACTTCGCCTTTCGGGCGAAACTGCGACTTTTCTAATAAGAAAAAAAAACTATTCTTGTTTTTGCCGACGACAGATGAGCATCCATAAAAGCATCTTCCTATCCCAAGTGGAGCACTTCGACCGATCCGGATGCCTAAATTAGATCGTGTGCAGAGGCGGATCTTTTGATCTAACTTTGCGGCTTTTTGTTCCCCTTTTCGCAGAACCAATGTATTCTTTTTTTTAATTCTGGGATTTTGCGTGCCAAAACATATGATTATGAGGCACACCGTTGTGGCGGACTCCAGAATAATTCTGATAACCTGGGGTTCTTTCACTTGCTACCAATGCACGGTACACGGGTGCTTTAAAGACGATAGATACTCTTTCTTGGGCTACCTAAACGCGACAAACTTAGTATGTCAAAACCAAGCATGAGAAGAGGGGGTGCAGAGAGAGAAAGAAAGAGAGACAGACAGAGATCGAGAGTAATAAATAAATAAATAAATAAATAAATAAATAAATAAATAAATAAATAAATAAATAAATAAATAAATAAATAAATAAATAAATAATACAGTAATAAAAGGTCCCAAAAGATGGCGCGAGAGCAGGGCGAACGCGGGAAACTTGAATTGAATTCAGCAAAACCTCCATTGCATCCATCATGGGAGGAGTGAAAGGGGAGGGGAAGAGCGTGAAGGGTGGGAGGGGAGAGAAGAGAGGGTGTTACGTATCAGGGGCGGCAGCAGACTATCGTCTTTCGAATTCATTTGCAGCGAAGCAAGCAGATATGCGGCCAATTTCTTGCATTTCGCCGCCATCAAAATGCAGCCGCCGCGGCCGGGACTTGATCCCGCGCACTAAGGCTTAGCAGCGCAACACCAAAGCCGCTACACCACTACGGCGGTCAGCCAATTTTTCATAGCCGAGATAATTAGAGGAAGCCGGTTAGAATGCTGTCCCGACTCCAACACCGTGCAGCTCGCACAGCGATCCTCTCAAAATGCAGCGCGGAAAGGAAAACACTTCGCAAAGCCACGGTGATAGGCAGACGGGTGGGTTAGAAAAATCTACATTCGACGCTATTCACAGACACGGGTCCACATAACTACGCCCTACAAAAGCACTCTTTTCTTGTCGATGAGTCGTTAGGTCGGTCTGGTCGCCTTTACGTACTCCGATTTGTTTTGTTGTATTATCGTATCCAGTTAATTCGTCTCGCATTGCGTTGATGCATTTTGATGGTATTTGCTTTTCTGCAACTCTGGCTTCTTATTTTCTGTACTGCTGCTTCAATCACTTTATGTGAATTTCATCGAGGGTATCAATACATTCGTTGGCTATAGGACCCTCGTCTGTATAAATGTATGTGCGAATTTTCAACTTCCTGAAACAAAATACAGATTGATTAATTGAATGATTGAATGATTTATTGATTGTATTACATTGTACTGCATTGTTCTCTTTACAGACAACGAAAACAATCTCTATCCGCTGACGGATATTTGTCGAGAGGAGGCAAATGCTTTCAGCTTGCGATTTAATTTGGTAAAGTCAGAGTATGATGAAAGCAACCTGATTATGGTGCACCGCTTAGAATAGCCTACACTCTGCACGCACCGTTCGGAATAATCAATACTCTCGGCATACTTAATTTTGTGTATCAGTAATGTTTACCTACCTATAGGTATCTACCTGAAAAGCATATACCCTTCACGGATCTATTCTTAGTGTACAGATGAAAGATGACAAGTGAAACGATTTCACGTTCTGCTGTTCCATTAACAGCTGTTCACAGTAATCAAGAAGCGGCAGCCTAAACCAATGAAACGATGTTTAAGGCCATCGCTACTCAAGTGTGAATCAAGCTCTCAAGATTTGTAGTGATATCTCCACTTGAGCACCAGCGACACAGCCAATAAACGTGATACCCACCCACGTTTCCATTTCTTCGTCCTTCAGTCAGCGTCTGGCGATCATGCTAACACAGCGAAACGAAGTAACATGCTGAGATTGCTCCATTCGCGAGCCGCATAGAACACTGCGACAACGCAGTGATCGGGGCGATGGCGCGCTCGTATGGCAGCTCGAATACCTAAGGCGGAGAGGTATACAGGGAACGTTTTCCCGTACTTTTCATTGTCACGCTTCTCAGTCTACCTTTTTTTTTTTTATGCCTGTTATTGCATTACTGCAGCCGTGAGAAGGCGACGAGAAACGCTTAGCCCTCCTCAATGCTCGTATCAAATACCGCTGTTCTGCATGCACATGTCGCACATGCAGAGCAAGGCGCAAGAGAAAACGCGAAACGGATGCTGAACGAAAGGCGAGGTTCAGTGACGATAACCGAAGTGCCGATCGAAGCATCGTGCGATGACAGAAGCCCGTCACGTACTCTGGCTGGCATTGTCCGAAAGCCTGCCGGCTTGGTACACAGAACGGGACCACCCCGATGAACACCACTGGCCGGAGTGGTATGCAGAGGAGTTCTAACCTATTTGTATCCACTGGAACACCTTAGAACAATACAGCGTGCCTATTTTAATATACTTAAATGCCGTAGTGTTCTTCGACTTGGGCTGAGAGCCTGCAAATAGCATGCAGAGAATGAAGCGCGTGTCAGTTAACTCAAAATCTTACACGTGTCCAGATTTCTAGGTTAAACGCTAACTGCCACGCGAGAAATTTGTTTTGCGAGGTGTAATTTCAACGCTTCGTCCTGGCCTTGTACCCCAGAAAGTGTGTACGCTCTTTCGAAATCCGTAAGCATCGGAAACAGCGGTCGCCATCGTCGCGTAAGTACACGACTTTCATCGTCTGGGAGAGGCGTGCCTGGATCGCTTAAATGGGAGAATCGCACGAAAGCAAAACAAAATCAGGAAAACTGAACGACACGTCGTCGTTCCGTGGGCATCCCCAGGACGGCAATCACACGCCCTGTTCTTGTATCATCATTGGCATGACTGCTGGCCGCCCGTTGACCGACGCCTATCCCCGAGAACTGTGGGATACCCCATCCAATGCATCTGTATACCTCCAGTCAGCAATCAGATGAGAAAGACTGTAGAAACAAATGATTCCTCTCACAAGTAAGGAATTCAGTGCTTGTAGAGATACATTTTTCATTGCTGGCTCGCCAGCGTGTGTAGCTGTTAGAACGCGGTCAAGAGTACGTGCCATCTGCTAGCCATATACAGCTTCGTTTCGTAATGGTTGGAGAAGGACTGAGCCGGAAACGAGTAGTGAGAGGGGCGGCGTCCACACAGCCAAATTGGCTTCCAGAGTCTTGGCACGTTGGCGAATCAACGGAGTGCTGCAGACGCGAGAGTGGAAGGCGCGATGCGACAGATAAATGGCCATCATTCGGGCGGAGAAAAAGTAATCTGCAATGCAGCGTTGCTTCGGCCAGTATTTTCACTTCGTTTGCAGAATGCGGACCTCGGCTTCTGGCTACGGTCGCTGCCAAACTGTGCTAAACACTCTTTCTATCGCTCTCAGGTTTTGGAATAATCGCAATGGAAAGGATAATTTTAGAAGTCTGAAATATAATGAAAAAACAAAAACAATGAAACAAGGAAATAGAAACTTATTTAAAATAGAAATAGAAATAGAAACAAGAAAATGAACTTATTTATGTTGATAAAGCTATGTCATTGTTCGCGGTTAACGCGTTGGTGATTTTGTCGTTAAACACAATCGCCATTTGGGTTATATTTGCTGACGGCTCTTTAGTTTTGGAGCAACGCACTTATCACAAGCAACAAAAGATAGTGTAGTACACTAGAAGCGTTTTCCTTCTTATCTGTTTCTTATCACGTGCGCGCTGCTCTAACGAGACATTTTGTCGTTAGGTTGGCAAAAGGTATTAAAATACATCCCAATTTAAAGCGTTAGTCTTTAAATCTCTTTCTCTTCAGTATACATAACCGATAAAAGTTGCATTTAAAAAGCTTTGTCTCTCTTTAAAACAAGGTGTCATGCAATGAGAAAAGTGGAGCATCATTTCGCATTGCAACAACGGTTACGTGAGGATGCGTTAAATGGGGGTGGAGGGGGGGGGGGGGGGGGGGCTCTTCTATTCAGCCGAAATACAACAGTTCGTTATGGATGGCAGGCACTTTAGCAACAATCTGCGACGTCGTGAGTGTGCGGGAAAAGCACAGCTCGTTATCACGTTGCATACACTGCCACGGCGTTCGTCGGTAGTGCAGTAGAACTAAGTACGGCTGCGCATGTATATGTCAGAGCTACTATATCCCGGAGAACTACGCAACACCATTCATCGATCTCGCCTTAAGGGTCGCCAAACCTACGCTGTGCTGCACTAAGCAACCGGATTGCTTTCAAGATACACCCATGCATCAGATAAGTTCGTTCTCCTACTTTTCTCTCCTTCGAACGATGTAGCGAGGTTGTAAAGTAAACCACTCGTTTCATCTGAAACTTCCTCGGTTCTCTCTGGCGTAACAAAGTGAGAAAGCCCATTTGCTTCATTTAATTTATGTTATATTGCTTATCATTATTTTATTTTGTTCGGCGCCCCGCCACACGGAGCATGGTGCCACGGCGCGTCGTTATTTCTCTTTTATGGCCGTGACGTACGAGCGTGCCGTTGACACAGTCGAGTTAGACGCTCGTTCCTTCCTTAGCAATGGTCGTTTCGGTGAAAGCACAGCCATTCTCGGTCATTCTATCTTTCCCGTTTCTAGGAGACGGTGTTCGTGATTTTTGTAGTGGCTCTTTCTTTCACAGCGTGCGACTTATTAGTCATGCAAGCCGTAGGGAACACGCTCAAAGATTCATCCCAGCATTAATCAGTTCGCTTACGCCCCTGTGTTAAAGAATTCACTCACGGCTTTTCTTTTTCTTATCTCCTGTGTGTATAGGGTAGCAAACAGTGCACACCGTCTCGTTAACTGCCCTGCCTTCCCCGTCCTAGCTTTATCTCTCTCGGTATCTGCACTTGCTCATTATTTACAGGCTGTACACGCGACGTGAAAACTTTAGCATGTACGAAACATCTCAAGAACAAACCTTGAGGTTCGGAGAGCTTTAAAGCTATGAAAACAAACTTAGCGGGACTCGTTGCCCGTGGTACTTGTCGCGTTTTATGTACGTGCATGCGGTAGTAAACGTGAACGAACCAATTATTTAGCCGGCAAACCCTCTCGCATCTGCGAAGCTTTGCACTGCTTCCAGTTCCTTTTGAGGAGGAGCTGTTAGGATGTGAATATACAACAAAGATTAACCTTCACACAACACTTTCCTAAGACACAGTGTGACTTCTAGCCTCTGCAAGATCTTTCATCTGATAGTACAACATCTAAAGAAAAGCAATTCTAAAGAAAAGCAATTCTAAAGAAAAGCAACATCTAAAGAAATGCGTTGGCCCGGCCAAGCACTTTCGAAGCAGGCTATCCAATAGAATGACATGTAATGTCGTCCCACAGTAAGTTGGTTAAGACCCTATTGGAGTTTCTGCGTTCCAGTGGCCTATCAGGATGACTTGGATATTCCCAGGCGTTCCAAACGCCCTCTATTTTGTTCATGCGTTTGCTTTCGTGCTGTGTTGTTGTTTCTGTTTTACTGCGATAACCATTATATGGACACTCTAAACAAATTTCTGCCGTCGCCATCGTCATCGCCGTGAGAGAGAGATAATTTATTTGAAGGAAGGCAGAGAGGTTGGCCTGAGCTAGCATGCTCTAGCCTGATACTCTGCACAGGGGGGGGGGGACATAAAGGCTGGACGAGGGGTGATGATGACATAGAAGAAGGATGTACAACGGTAAAGGCAAGTTCAGCATCCTCATGGCTATCAACAAAGTCCAAAAAGGTCCTTCAAACGTGTCATCTACCTTCCAGAGCATGGACGGAGTCACGAATACAATTGCAAGTTCACAAAAACTCGCCGCGAAGAAGCTTGTGTATGGGCTTCTCCTGCGTGAGCACCACAGGTGCCAAGCAAAGTAATTAAATTATGTAAAGAGCAGCGATCAGCTGCTCCAGTAGGGCGAGGACATGCACGGCGCTTTTAGCGGCCGGAGTCTGGAGACCACAGAGAATCACGCGCACTGATTCTAGCAGGCATTTCAGCATTTTTTCAACGCTTTCTTGGTCATTCTCTTCAGCTCCTTGCTTGCCTATAGGGTTATCGGCTTTACTAGCCCTAGAATCCATTTCTTGATGTAGAGGAACACTACGACATGGTATCGTGGGCGTGGATCTACTGGGTAGCGAAGGCCACTCCGTGTCTGTGCCACCCAGGGGCAACGAATGTGCGCCCTGTGCTCTCGGAGATCCTGAATTTGCTGTAGGCGCGGTTACCGTCCTCGATGCAGGCAAAGGCAGAGGTTGTCGAGGCCCCTGCGGCCCACAATCCAGTTCTCCTGAAGTCATTGGATGGCGCTTCTTATGCGAGCGTTGTCTGTCTCGGCGAACAGATTGAGCAGCCTGTCTATGGGAAGACTTGTTTTTTGCCATTTTCCGGAGAATACGAACTTCCTGCTGCATCTTCGGGCAATCCTTCGACGTTGCTTCATGAGAGCCAGGACAGTTGGGACATTTCAATGAAGGTGCATCACAGTCGGCGGTATTATGTTGCCCACCGCAACGCTGGCAGGTAACTTGATTTCTGCACACAGCGCTTACGTGACCAATCTTGAGACATCTCTGACACTGCAGAGGCCTCGGGACGAATGGTCGGACGTGGTGTATCACGTACCCCACTTTGACAGTCATTGGCAAAGTTGACGAAGCAAATACTAGTTTGATGCACCGGGAGTTCCCCAAGCGATGAATCTCAAGAATCTTCACCGATGAACTCAGTAAATTCCTGAGGTCAACATTCTTCATGTCAAGGTCGACATCAGAAATTACACCAGTCGTTGACTCCTTCCCGTAAGTAAAAAAGGAACGGACGGGAATTCCGCTTAATGTTGGAATAGTCTTTAATTTCTCTATTATAGTTGAACTCTTGGCATCTACCGTCAGGATGTTTTTTCGAGAGTTGATCCGGATTTCGTTGACTTGACCAGGGGCCACACTTTCAAGATATTCATATAAAAACTGCCTACTTAAGGAGTTCAGGTTGTGTGACGCCGTAAGCGGCACGTAAGAGACCATGAAAGACTGCTGCTCCCTCGCGTTAGACAAAGTCTGCTCACTTGACATCTGGCGCATCCTCTTCTTCATACGACGGCCCATGACTACGGTGTATTCGTTGTCGGAGTCCATGGCTTCGGGCGTTAAGCTCTCCCAGGAATGGAACTCGTCCGAGCTGCCAAAGTCACGTTGCCTAAACATGAGCGATGAAGTAGACGGCTGACCTTGTTCGGGTGGTCATGCGAGCGTCTTCCTGCTCATTCTTGATGAGAATACGTTGACGAAACTGGCAGAACCGTAAAAGACTGCATAATAGCGAGAGGCCCAGAGCACCGGTGAGCTCCTCTCCATATCATCGCCGTGAGGTTCCGTATAAAGTCCACAGACGATAAAATCGTCGCCGCGCGTCGTACGCTGTATGTGCGAGTGAAAGCAGGCGACGGTGAGCCGGCAATCGCGGCTCGCTTACACAATGGCGAGAATCGGGAAGGAAGCGCGCAGTCTTCCAGTCACGCACAACACTCCGGAGGGAGAGTATTGAGATGGAAGGACCGGGCTTTACTGCGGCCGCGCGTTCCTGCCAGGCCGGAATGCTCCATGGGGAGGATGAGCAGGTGGAGGGGCCGCGCTTTACTGAGGCCGCGCGATCCCACCATCCCGGAATGGAAGGCTCCAGGGGGAGGGGAGGAGGGGGGGGGGGCGTTCTGCGGCGCGAGTGGCCGCCCGCGCGGCTGTATTTTCAAAGCCATCTGCGGCGGGGTAGAGTCCGCCCTCCCTGTGTTTTCGCGGCTAAGATCGCGTTGATGCGAGCGCCGGCTTTGCTCGCTACTGCTGCTGCGCTTACTCACTCCAGCGTTTTGACAGCCAGTTTCGGCGGTCATCGAGTGAGATGCGTTCATGATTGCTTGTGCGCGCGTGACACCATGCTTGTTAATTTAGTTAGTGTGCGTATGTTCGCAAGTTTATACGGCCGACAAAACTACTATCCTGTCTTTGTATAGCTGTCCACTAGTTTGATATCGCAATCGATGATTCGCCTATCGGACGAAACTGCGTCTTTCTACAATTCCCTCCCCCTTTCCGCCAGTGTAGGGTAGGAAACCAGAAGCTTCACTTCTAGATAACGTTCCTGCCATTCTCATCTCCATCTCTTTCTCTCTCTCTACCTACTCAGAGTGTAAAAAGGCGACACAAGCAAAGCTGCGCACTACTCCCATAATTTCTTTGGGGCTGTTTTAGAAGAATTAGGATATACGCTCGGTAGGTGCCAGCATAGCGTTCAGGTTCGGCACTTGCTATATAGACGTGCGCGAAACATGAGCCAGACAAGTGTCCGACACCACGTCCTCCCACTAAATGTATGCTGTTGTCGACCAACTAATGCTCTGGAAAGAAAGGACGTGATGCTTTCAATCGTCTAAAAAAGTTATCTAAAGCCTAAGCAAAACAAAGTGATGACATTGTGGAAGGTATACAGGAGCGTAATAAGGAGACTTCTAGATGCTACTATGGTCATGTAAGCCCTGTCAAGCGTAGGTGAGGTGTTCTCATACTACAAAGATTCTTACAACCATCATACTTCCCCTCCTAACGCTGAGTCCCACTCTTTCAAACAAGAGTCACTCTGCTAATACTGTACTACTTTGCTGTTTTTCCAGAAGTGAATGGAGTTTCGAACGCATGGAAAGCCTTGTAAGAACAGTGCACGTAAACAAGCAAGTCACATTTATTCTTTTACTAACCCACGCACTTATCACGAATGTCATCACGTGGCAATACGAAGGCCACCTATGCCCTACCACGTTATTTATCCAACAACATAATATACAGCACCATTAGGTACTCAACGCTGCGCGCCATATTCGCCTTGTTGGTTAGACAAACTATTGTCAATGTCACCACGTCATCTTTTGATTGTTGAATAATTGTGTCGCTTCCTGCAGTGATATCCAAGAGTGTATTGGTGCTGTGTAAAATAAGCGTATTCATCAATGAAACAGCTTGAACGACACCAATTCCAATCTGATAGACTCTAAGATGGAACCGTTACCGTCCACGTCCTAATATACTTCTTACGAATAAAAGCTCGCGCAGTAAGTTTCATGCCATTGTGGTCACTTCGAGGCATCTAGAAAAGGTAGTCTGTTCACGACCAGCAGACAGATCCTACATACTAAAAACTCTTAACAATGAAGTAGCAATAACTTTGCTGCCTAAGATTACCAAACCCTCATGTATCAGCTCTCGGCTGGCTATCCCCCATTCGTAAGCGTCATTTCGGATTCGCGAGGGTGGATTCATGGCGGCAATCTTCTGCAGATCACGCGGTCTCTATGCTTTTTTTTCTTTCGACGTTTAGGGCTCCGCGTTAAGGACGTGCATGCCATTCAGGATCGCACCGCGCATTCTTTGATGGCACAATCAGCCGGTACACCACGAGTCCGATCCAACGCCTGGCGATTTCGTGTATATTCGCTTCGCTAGCTAATCCTGTGGCTGGCAGAGAAGCAGAGGAATTGGTAATGTCCCGCATCGCTAATGCGTGCAGCTCGTTCGCAGCTTGAGCAGGTGGCAACTTTATACGCTGGTACCCGAGTTCACGATGCTGTTCTCGCTAGGGAATTGCTTCGCTAGTGGCTTTCAGTGCGCCCGCCAATCACAGTAACCAGCGATGCGGTGGACAAGTAATCGGCCGCAATCATGCACCCCCTTTACGCCAGAGCAACTTTATTAATTCTGCGCCAGATGGGGTGGTGCCGGCGCACGTTTATGCAGTTGCATTTACATCAATGCGACAGGTGCGCATCGCATTGTAATTGTGGCACATTAGGCAGATGTAAAATGCGGCGCTGCGAAAACGCATCGTATAATCGTATCAGAAGGAAGAGATTGAGAGGAGCAGCAGGTTGCCTCAGGCACTGGTGGGAGAGGGTGCTGCCGGCAGGAGCGTGACGCATACTGCCACTATGACGTTCATGAAGAGGCAAGCGTATGAGCTTGAGCAGGTGTTCCTGCATCCGGAACCGCAAATATCAAGCTCATATTGGACCGTGTACGTGCGTGTAAGACCTCGCGCATCTCGTCAGATGGAGAGAGGGCGAGCTTGATGGTAGGTCGCTGTATCCTTTCACATCGATCGTTTGTACGCTGTCTTCCTTAATTGCCTACATGTCCTCTCTCAATTGAATCCTAAATTTAATTCTGGGGTTTTACGTGCCAAAACCACGGTTTGATTATGAGGCACGCCGTAGTGGGGGATTCCGGATTAATTTTGACCGCCAGGGGATTTTTAACGTGCCCCCAATGCACGATACACGGGCGTTCTTGCATTTCACCCCCATCGAAATGCCGCCACCGTGGCCGGGATTCGATCCCGCGACCTCGTGCTTAGCAGCGCAACACCACACCCTCTAAACGACCGTGGTCAGTTGTCTTCCCAGTGAAGCGTTCCTTAGTTCGCGCCCAGCCGAATGCAACGTAATGGAGGCGTTCGAGGCCTCGAATTGAAGACAGGAGTAGCACACACCCTATTAAGACCCTTTTGCCCTCTCTTTGTTCCTCTAAGAGATTTCTTTAGCGTTAATTTGTCTACTCTCTCTTTACCTGCTGGACACCGAAATGGAAAGCTTAATAGGGTCAAGAACCGCGGCTGGCAGGAGACTTGCAGGCACGAAGGGCTCTCGTCGGTGCTGATTGGTTTGCTTGTCGCGCCGTCCCCACTGCTTCCGGCAAGGACAAGACCCCTGCGGTGTGTATATAAGCTTACTTATGCGGGACGAGTTAGCACACGAGAGACGTTCCCGTTCCATTCGCGTACTGCTGCATGCTGTGAGCTTGCCACTTACTATTGGTCATTTCTCGTTTTTCGATTCTTTTTCTTGCTCGTGGCTGAAGAAAAAGAAAACGTCTAGAAGATGTGGAGTACAGATGTCGTTATCGGGAAACACGGGGTCTGAGAAGAAAAAGAAAGCGCTTGTGCACAGGGTTCAATAAAGCGGTCCTTGCCCGGATGGCCTCCATTCAGACGAAGAGAAGGCAAACGAAGAGGCAAAGGCAGGGTGGTTGACTACAGACGTGTTCAGTTGGCTGCACTGCACTTGGGGAGGGGAAGAGAATATAGATAGATAGATAGATAGATAGATAGATAGATAGATAGATAGATAGATAGATAGATAGATAGATAGATAGATAGATAGATAGATAGATAGATAGATAGATAGATAGATAGATAGATAGATAGATAGATAGATAGATAGATAGATAGATAGATAGATAGATAGATAGATAGATAGATAGATAGATAGATAGATAGATAGATAGATAGATAGATAGATAGATAGATAGGAAAGTAAGAGCAAAACATTTTTTTAATATCTTAACCATCTTAATGTACACTCAAAAAGAATGTTATCTGCCATTCCGCCTTCCTCTATTCCGCTATACCTTTCTTTACCGCTATTCTGCTCATGTATGGTCTTCGAAGGTGCTGACCAAATAAACTGAGTGTTCCTTAGTAAGCTTCAGCGGGTCAGCATCACAGGATTGGTCTGCTTCTTTGCTCTATATAGTTCCTCTAGAGAAAATTGGAGGAAGCAATTATCTCTTTATTCGATTCAGTTTCTTTTTTCTGTCTTTGGTGCCTCATTGATTGGTCTACAAGCTTGACTGCGTCATTTTTGTGCATGGTTACCATTTGTAGTGAAGCGAGAACCAAACTCGGACACTGCACCAGTGCAACAAAAGGAGATTTGGTCAAATGATCATGATGCGTCATTTTTTTTTATTGACATAGGAATTATATGGACACTCCAGGCGCATTTCTGCCGTCGCCGTGATGCTGCGTATGAATTTCAAGGGCGATAACATCATCGCCGCGAGCTGTACGCTATATGTGCAAGTGAAAGCGTACAGAGGTCAACACACTTCTCTAGAACGCGCGAACTACTTTGTCAGGACTGCGCTGGCGAATATGAAGAAGACATCTGGCACAAAATTGGCTGTATGTGAGGTTTCGTGACTACATTTACAGTTTCCATTGATTTCTCTCGACCTCGTGGTCGGCTTAAGCTTTGGTGGCTGCTTTGGCGCTCAGGAGTGTGTTCCAGACAAGTGTGTTGACGTCTGTACAAGGGTGAGCTCACGATGGCGGCTAAATCTCTCGCGCGCGCAAGGTAGGAAATCAGGGAGGAAGCGCGGCGTCTTCCGTCACGCGCAAGGCAACGGGAGGAGGGCAGATGGAGAGAGGGTTCTACTCCAGCGGCTGCTGTGAATGGCGCGGCCGCGCGGGCCTTATTTTGAAAGCGATCTGCGATGGGCACAGAGGACCGAATGCTGTTAGCCTCGTGTGCGGTGTGTTTTCGCCGCTTAGTTGACGTTGAAGCGAGAGGCAGCAGGTAGGTCAGTTCGCTCGCTGCTTCTGCCGCGCTTCCCCACTCCAGCGTTTTGACAGCGAGTTTCCGCGGTCATCGAATGAGATGTTTTCATATTTGTTCGAGCGCGCGCGACACCATGCTTGTTAATTTAGTTAGTAAGTCAATGTTTACAAGCTTATACGGCCGCTAAATCTGCTATCCTTACTTCGGTTAGAGGTTTATTAATTTGTTATCGCAACCGATGCTTCGCCTTTCGGGCTAAACTGCGACTTTTTTGCATTCTCGTTTATTCACGCAAGGTTATATCAACACGTGGACGTTGCAAAAAAACAAAGCTTGAACAACTGCATGGATAAAAGCATATTTATAGCTTTGATGATAGCGGCGGTGACCAACATCTAAACGCAATGACATCTCCTACGAATTACGAATTAAAAAAAAAAGACTGATATTGGCGTACAGTTACTTTTCAAATCGAGACTAACAGAAGTTAGCTAGAGCGATGAACTAGTCGGCTGCAACAAATAGGACGGATACGCGCTCCCCCTTCAATAATATTTCTCTGTCATGCACTCTGCTGTGCCCTATGTGTCTTGCCTCACTGTGAGGTGACAAACTTACAGCGTGGTTGCGTGCAATCAGTCATACTTGGGCAAGGCGGGTTGCCCCACAGCCGACACTTCATTTAAATTGTTTCAAATTCAGTATTATGAAACGTTTAAGTGGAAAATAAGGCCTACTCCTATGACGCAAACAATTTGCACAGCTGCACTATTTGGCTAAATGGACACAATTTCCACCATTTAACTTGGATTGAGTTCGCGGTCATCTGATTACTAACCCAAATGCATGGTGTTGTTAAGTGCTTACACTTTCCCAAACCCAACACTTTCCTTTTCCTCATAGGTATCTACAACGTTAGTAATCATTCTGCCACGTACAAATTGCCCTACATTTAATATATTTTACAATGCAGACAGCAACGCGTTTACGGTCATTTACATATTTTGGCATTGCCGTTCTCGTGTCTTAACGTTATATTGGTTACCTTCCTTGGATGTCGAAGTACGCTTAAAGTCGTGCGGGCGTGCGGCTATACAGGTCTGCAAGCTTTTCAAACGTTCCATTCGCCATATAAAGTACCTGTGTATCATAGCAAGACAATTGATGCGAAAGAGAGTGTCCGGAATAAAAACATACGGTAAATATTTCCGTTTGTGCCCAATAACACACAAATATTCCTATGTGGCAACATCATTAGCTATTCTGTAATACGGGATAAATAGTAGCAGAGCAATTCAATGAAAAGTGAAAGAAAGAAAACAGTTTATCGAGGCATTATATAAGTTGTTCGTATAATGTGTAACATTATACACAAATGCTCCTGAGAACTTCATGAACTTCATTTCAAGTATAAATAAAACAGTTCATCAATCACAAGCAACTAGAATAAATTGCCAAGTGCAAAGCCGCCACAGCGTACGGAAAGTTACGTGTGAAGCTGAGCCGCGTTCAGCCGCTGAGCGCTCCACAAGAAGCGCCTGCATTCGTATTCGCTGACTCCCTCAAGATATTCGTGGCGCGAGTCACTCTGAGGCTTATATTTTTCTATAGCACCCAGAGCGCACAACATCCAAAATCGATTGCGCCTTCAGCCCCTCTGCATTGCAAAGAAGAAATCAATCCGTAGCAAATTAATAAAAAAAAATAAACGCTATGTTTTGTTTCTTTCTTTTTATTTGCACAACGGCTCGTGTCTGCGTATCTCTGAGAATCGAACCACGAGTTGAAACCCCCGTGGAGGCTTGCAGGCGGGCCTATAGCTGGTTCGCAAGAACAAATCAGCGAAAGAAAAAAAAAAAAAGAAAGTTAAAAAAGCGGAACTCTGGCAAAAGTTCTTCGCGGTTCATTCGCGTAGCGCGAAATCAAGATCGGCGAGAAAAAAAAAGTTCTGATAGGCCACGAACATCGATCTAGCGCCGCCAATACTTTCCCGCGTACCTTTCTTGCCTTTGCTGCAGCGCGGGGCTGCAGTGTGCACTGGCTCGACAAATCTGTGCAGCATAGCGAATGGTGCAAGCTCAGCGTGAGCAAACGAAGCACTCTGTTAACAGGGCTCGCAAAAAATAAAGAAGAGCGATTAGACGTATATCCCCTATGCTCTCGCCAATTACGGCCGCCGTTGCAAGACACATGCATACTACACTGACCATCAGAAGCAGGCCGCTCACTTTAGTGGCTTTATTTACTCGAATTCAATTAATTCACAATTATTTAAATAATATTATCTTGATTATCTATTTATTTATTTCTGTTTTCTTCTTTATTGTTTGTTTGTGTGAACACCCCAAAGCTACTCCGGGGCTTCGGCTAGATGAGGAGGCTACCTTTAACCAACTGAAGTTTTTAATCTGCTTTCTTTCTTTTTTTCTTTTTTTAAGTGAGTCTTACTCTAGGCAGACAAATATGCAAGTGTAAAAGAAGTAAAAAAAAGACAAAGAAACTAGCAATTAATTCTGGTCTTTTAATTGCCAAAATCGTGTTCTGGTTATGAGTCCGGCGGTAGGAAGACAACGGATTACTTTTGACCACTCGGGCTTCTTTAACGTGCACTTAAATCTGCCTACACGAAAGTTCTTTTTTTGTGTGTGCATTTCGAAGCCCTCGAAATGGCGCCGTCGTTGGCGGAATCAAACCCTCGGCTTCACGCCCGATTAGCAGCGTAACGTCAAGCTATATAGCTACCGCATCAGGTGGAATATCCAAGTCTGCATTCTGCCACCATCCAAATACACGTGGCCCCAGCCGGGATTCAAACTTCCGACCTTGTATTCAGATGCTAAATGCCATGATCACATGGTCACTGCCGCAGCTTGTTGCACGGTTTTAGGAAGGCAGCAGGTTGGTGGGGTGGACCGTATACAGATCCTGCTGATCTTCCTTTTCCTTTCGTCTTCTTTTTTTTCCTCTTTTTTTTCTCTCTTTTCCAACGCACGCGCTGTCTATATCTTCGACCGCTGTCAGCCAACGCCTCTTGTAATTGATATTCCTGACCCTTCTCACAATCTCTCCACGGAGACCCGCGTAGGTCAGTGATACGCTCCCCTGAAAACGAATCGAGTTGTACCTCTCGCTACAAGGAATCGAAAGTTCGGGAAGCTCGAGAACGCGAATTCAAATCAATAACGCTTGCAACAGTGAATGTGAGAAGAAAAAGAAACATTAAAGAAAAAGTCAAATCAGGTTTCTGGAAAAGCGGGAACAAACATTGTGCAGAGCGATCACGGCCACAACAATGCTTCTGTCGAAAGCACGGACCCCCTCCAGCAAAATTAAAGGGAACGCCCAAATTGCTTTCAAGAGGCCGTTGTGGCTGGAAACGCATGCCCGCCCATACAACTGTTCAATGCGACTCAAAGTTCAACGTCAAATCTACTTGTTGCACATTAACATGTCCGATTTGAATCCACGCATTATCTGCAATGTTTGTTATTTGGTGTTTCCTTTTATAGTGTTCACGATTGTTCGTGTAGAGGAAGGGGTAAAATAGATGTTAACATCTGTGAGTCACTAAAGCGTTACAAGAAGCAAACATACGTTGAAAACTAACCGACTGGCTGGCTGAAGGAATTAAGCGGCCCTGCCACATGCGAAGACTTAAGTGATATTCGGAACTATAAAACCCGGATGTGGTGGTCGACCTATGACCTCCTTGATAAAGAGATTCTAGCATCATCCTGTGGAACTGCGTAGGTGCTCATCTCCTAATGAGGGAGTGTATATAGGCCCAACTAGAATGCATAAATGTATGTACTTCTCTATCCATGTATACACCGCCTCTCATCACCATTCTTTCACTTTTTAGGTGTAACGTAGCACCCTCTGTGAAATGGTAACTGAAATGCAGCGCCCTCCTTGTATAGCGGAAAAAAGCGTTTCACTTAAAATTTTACACAGCGCGCTACATGCGTTATACCTTAACATACTAGCAAGAATCTTGCATCAATTTCCTCTTTGGTAATATCGCTGCATAGACGTCTCCCACTGTGCTTCCACCTGATAGCCGCCTGACTTGCTGCTTGCATTTCGGCAAAGCTTGTGAACGGTGTAGTGGAAAACTGTAAGCGTTACAGGAGATTACACTTAGCATATAGATAAAAATACAAACACGATTGTTGGGCAACGCTTTTAGTTGTACTGCATTTATTTATAGTTTTACTACAGAATCGCTACACCTAAATTCCAAAATGTTCGTTCAATCTACACATTCTATTACACTTAAATTTTATTTGAAAAAAAATTATGCAGATCCATGCACATGTATGAAGCTATATCTAGCAACGCATTGGTCAAGCGGTGCGCATTCCATTCTATACAATCAACGCGCAGCGTAAAATTTTGTTTACTTTCATCATATGCAGCTACAACCTCGTGCAATGTTTACGTTTATCCACCGCGAAGGTAAGAACTCTATTGTACCGCAGTTCTTACGTTTATACACAACACCGCTCGCAAGATATGTGTCGAAATGAAAACACCAACTCAGGTGGATGCATAGTATGAAACGCATACGCAGCGATGGCACAAGGGTTATGCATGATGCTTGTCGGTGGACGAATGGTGACGACAAGTGTACGCACAGAAAATGTACGACACGTAGTATCGAGCAACATCTAGCGATTATGTATCCATTTTGCGACTATGTGAAGAAAACAAAGCATCCAAGCGGGGCAGCGACCGTATGAAGGCGCTGGCTAACACTCCCAGGGCTAATCTTGAACGTGTAATACCAAAGAATGTGGACGGGAGGATAGACGTCACGGTAGCCTGATTGGTAAAGCGCCGCACCCGTGATGCGAAAGACGTGGGTTTGACTCCCACCTGCGGCAAGTTGCATTTTCGTACACTTTCATTACCCTTTTCCTTGTAATTTCTACGTTTTAACTACACATAATTATTTGCTTAATTGAACTGCTTTTGCAAAGTGTCGTTACTTGTAACAATAAAATTCTATAGACATCCTGAATATAATTTTTTCCTTTTTTAATTAAGCTCAACATAGAGGAGTAGTCACCGCTTGCTAGTGATGGCGACACATTTTATCTATAAGGTAAAGAAAGAAATAAAGAATAAAAAGATGCCTAGATTATTGCATTAGTTAATACTTAAATCACGAAGAACAACATGTGCCAATGCTAAGGGTAAAATCACTCTAGAAAAGATTTTGTCGGAACTAAGTGAGTGGATGTCTGTGGTGCTCAAGCTTGTCTCAAACGCATGAATACAATATTTGTCACATATAACGCCAGTGCACTCAACGAAGCGTTCAATGTGCTGTCGTTGCATGGCGATGCAGTGTCAGTACGCGGGTTCCATTTTTCGATGTACTTCGCCATCGTCTCGCTTTAATACCGCGCGCAAGAATCCACGTCAATTCTGCTCGAAGAACGTTTTCGACAAATCTCAAGAGCCATGATAATTTCGGTTGTCAAGAATTTAATTTGTGAAGAACCACTCGAAGTATATCGCGTGGCAACCTCTGGTCTATACCAGCTTGCCAATTAAATACCACGATATGGTGTTGTCACTGAAATTTGTGGTATCCCATATTTCACTCATTTTGAACGGATCTTCAATAAAGTGCGCTACAACTTAACAGTGAAAATTGTGTCACTCCGCGCTCGCTTCTGAAGCAGCTTCCTGACTCTGGAGGCTTATGTATTGCTTCTACATAACACATTTAGTTTTCGCTCTTGCTTTTTTTTTTTGACGGTATAGAAGACCTGAAAAATAGCAAAATATTTAATAAATTTTTTCGCATTTTTGGCACATTCACAAAAGCGGAGAACAAGCAGGTCACCTTTCCGTGAATAATGGAGCCTCTGAGATTTCTCTCAATTTGTTTCATGATTAAATATTTATTATTATAAAACGCCCGCCTTGGTCCAGGTAATGCAGAAAAAGGTTAACTGCAGTTTGAAAAAATGCGGGTCATTTTTCAAGAGAAAATACCCTTAAAACCTGCTTCTCGCCAAGGCACTATTTTTTTTTCTTCCTAGCTGCTAGACTGAATAAGAAGAAATACACACTAAATAATAATAATAATAATAATAATAATAATAATAATAATAATAATAATAATAATAATAATAATAATAATAATAATAATAATTATTATTATTATTATTATTATTATTATTATTATTATTATTATTATTATTATTATTATTATTATTATTATTATAACAATATAATAATAATAAGAAGAAAAAGAATAAGAAGAACACAAGGCGATGATTATTCCTGGGCACCTCGCTACACAGCATCCCCCTAAACCCCGCTGCGACGTTTGAACGCAAGCTCTTATCGATGAATAATAAGTCGTAACCACACCCTCGCGGTGTTAAAGAAAACCGAAAGTATCGATCCATCATTCTCCACGCCTTACCCTGTCTTCGAGTCGGCCACCTAATTTGCCTTAATCAGCTCACCTTTCAATAACCATGCAATGTAGTTTGGTAGATTCATTTTCATTAAGACAGCGAGGAAGAATCGAAAGCTTGCGGTAGGCAGCACGCCAACACACGTTTGCAAACGATCTTGGCAGTTATCGATGACAATCTAATTGCCTAGTTGCTTTAGTTGGGAAGTGGGAAACGACAGCTCGCAACACGAACTTATTCGTTGACGCTTTCCATCTCGTTCCCAACTTCATGCATGCGATGGATTCCGACCATTAATCATGGTAGAGTTGTGCAAGTGCCGACAGACGCCTAGCCGAGCAAACCAAATGAAAAAAGAAATTACAATAAGGAGCACTAAAGGTGCCGTTCGTGGGCTTTATCTGCGACTTCGAGTGGATATAAAAGAGAAGATAGGCGAGCAAGAGAAGTCTGTAGCAGCGAGTTGGTCAAGAAAAGGCAACGCGACCACACGACAAAATCGAGAGCAACGCTGACATCGAGCAAAGACAGAGGGCGGTATGGGGGAAGCAGAGGCGTTTATGCGTGAATGCGAACGCTCCTTGGTAATGGGGCTCGCAGACATTAGCTAGGGCGTCGATTAGCAAGATCAACTGCATCAACTTACATTACACGTGTATTTCGTGCTTTGGGTTCGACCGCCCAAAGAAGAAAAAACAAGAAAAAAAAAAAAAGAAAGCAAGAAAGAAAGAAAAAATGGACCAACATTTGCTTTGTCACAGATCGGCGCATCTGAATGCCTCAAAGCCAACGAGGTGAGGAAAAATAATACTAGTATTTCCCGGTATTGACATGTGCGCAATTCTGCAAGATTATACCCCCGTGTCACAAGCGTCAAAAATAAAGAGAAATGAAAGGGAATCAAGGGGGATTATATACCACCTGGAAGAAAATCATGCCTACCGAAATCGCAATAATGCGCTTCTAAATCTATAAATAATGAAAGGTAATAAAAAACGGCAGTCTTGTGAACTGAAACGCAGTTTACAAAAAAGAAAAAAAAGACGGGGGGGGGGGGGGGTGGCACAATGGAATACGTTGTGTGGTTGCCTACCTAGTAGAGAGCTTTAGATTAGGCCGACAGTAAGCGTTGGGGCCCCCTAGCGATTGGGGCCACAGTAGTGCGCACGCACAGAATAGATTAGGGGGACGCAAGCGTTGGGGCCCTCTAGCGCTTGGGATCCATGGTATTGCACATGTGCAGACACCTCTGCGCGTGCGCAATACCGCGGCCCCAAGTGCTAGGGGGCCCCAATGCTTGCGTCCCCCTAATATAAAACTCTCTATTGACTGCAACAACGACGATAAACAGATTGTTTACCTTGCGATTTGCAAAACACTAAGGTAAGAGGACGCCAGAGCCGAGACAAAACAAACGCTAGCTCCAGCTACGGCAATTTTATTTTCCTTTCTGTCACGTTTGAGGAATTGTTCAGGCAATGAAATAATCGTCCGCCAACAGATTTGTCGCTTTCGTATCATTTTCAATGATATATAGTCCAAGATTTATGCTTTGACTTGTGCCGTGCGCTCCTGCGTTCAAGTCCCCAGCTCGCCAAGTTACACTACAGCAAGCCTCTACTTTACACTCATCAATCATACTCTGACAGGCTGCCACTTTGAATGCATTCTGCTGCCACACAACGGATGGCTCAGTCGATGCAAAGGTTCGATAGAAGTTCCTGCAGCGCATATGAATTCTTTCCTGCATTTGCTGCGCGCGACCTGCCGGTTCATTGATCTATACCTGAAGCGTCCCCACATCCCTTTGATGCTTCGGAGAGGCGAAATCACTCAACGTGGACTTCCTCTCAATCGCACCCCACTGTCGATAACATTCCTCTCGTCGTCATCTGCCACTAAGTGCTTACCATCGAACGTTTTTTTGCAAAGGGCACGCACTCGCTCTAGAGTAAACGACCTCCCTTCTTTCTGTGCAGCAGCGCAGAACCTAAGTATACGTCAAGGGCACATCGTTTGCTCGAAGACGTATCGATTTATCGTCTTCAGTGATGACAGCGATTGGAGATGATGTGATGTCACAGACACCTGATTGATTTCAAGGCTATCAAAACAAAGCTTTCACGAGATTCAGCCAGACAGAGAGGAAGATAGAAGAGAAGACAAGGAGGCTATCCTGGATGGCACCCGGTTTTCTACTCTAAAGCGGGGGAGAAGACACAGTGTCAATGTGCACGCACACACAAGCACTCAGACATTCCAAAGTTCTTAGGGTGCATTTAGAGTTCAAAGTGCGGCTCACCCGTACGTACTACACTCGTCCTAATTAACAGTGTGCTTCTCGCAGCTTTTTTCGTACAACGCACCTGAGGCAGAGATCCCCGTACCTTTCGTTTCATAAGAAGTCGATCACCGGACTCGCTTATAGGCTAGGACGAATAGAGAGTCTTCGCGAGGGTCGAAATGCCAGCCTTCCAAAAACAAAAGAGAAAAATATTGTAGAAAAGTTACGCAAAACCGACGCACATTTCAAATCTATGTGAAGCGAAGTATTCGTGAAGCGGTTAATCAAACGCTCTAAAGGCGGGCATCTTCTGCAACGCGTATTGCAGTACAGGAACCACGTGCCTTGCCCGGCCAATCAGAAACACCTGCAGATCCGCACCACGTGGTCCCCGTCACAACGGACTACGCTGTGTCCTGGGTCACCCCACTTTTCATCGCGTCAACTCCGGGATAGGCCCAGTTTACCGCTTCACTATATCCAGGAGCGGGGCCCACCTTGTTCGGTGATAAGCCGACCGAGTACATGCCCTAAACCCAGGCAGACAAGGCACAGGAAGTATCGCTCTCATAAAGGAAATACGTGCTTGAAGGGTTATATTTGTTACACTGGAAAAACACTGGTACCGTATATCGCTACACTGCATCATTTCTTTGAGAGCAGAGCCCACAACCGTCCAATTTGAAATGGTAGTACAGATGGCCCTACGTGCAAGCAGATTCGTTAGATTATGTGCTGTCCCGCGCGTGAACTATTCAGCTAGGCGGTGGTGGCGGTGATGGTGATGATGATTTATTGGCATCCCCTTTGAAACGAGGTGGCGACAAATAGTCACCTAGCCAGCTTGAGTTAATCACGTATATGCTATACATGATTTTCATTCTAGCATTTTTGTATACGTCTCCTTAACCTAAGCAGCAGCAATGCCACAAAGCCCGCTGTACGTGGTTTTCCTAGAAAGTTCGCTTGAGGAGGTTCGCCTTATAAGGCTCAGCGGCTACGATTCTCCAACACGGCCAAAATGTAAGAATGGCGACAAACAAATTAGAAGTAAGGCTCTACAACCACTGTTCCTTTCTCAAATTTTAGAATGCACGCTCCTAGAGGTGTGCCTTTAATACCCCAACGGCATACATTAGCTCGCAAAAGTTCCAGCTATATCGTGCTTTGTGCTGAAATCGTGGTTCGGGCGCTATACGAAGGTTCGAAATAAACCATGCAGCTCCGATATGGGACACACGTCGCCCGCGCGCAAGGCGCCTGCATTTATCCAAACCGGAATTACACCCTCGGGCAGAAGCGCGGTTGAGGAAGTTTCGGAAAAGGAACTTTGAATGCGAATAGCGATCAATACGGCAACGCACGAGCTTCTCTAGAAATGGGGCCGGGAGTCGTTAATTATGCGTTCCGAACCCCTACGCATGTGCATCTTGGTCTGAACGCTCCTTCTCGTTCGATACGCGTCATCTGCTTCCACGATGAATCTATATCTCGAGTAACAAAGCACGCGACCGTATAGCAGTAAGGCTGCGTCCAAGTATGTGGTCTTCGCCAAAGCACATCATTTACATCTTATATTATTTGCTAAGAAAGTGAGAAGGAGCAGCGCCGTCGCCAGCATACGGTGACGAAGACAACTGTATTAAAAAAAAAAAAAAAAACTAGCTCACCTATATCCGGTGACTGCCTCAGAATGCAGTGGTAAGTACATCCCTGTCGAAGTAGAAAAGGCTGGTGCTAGCCAAATATGTTCGCCCTTCTCTGTGATGTCTAATCGCAGGCGACCTTCATTCGATATCAACGCGCCACTCGGGAAACATGTTTCAGGGCGCGGAGGCAAAGATGGCAGGTGTCGAGTGGTTCTGTGCGAAATATCGTACCTAATTGGTAGATTAACACCGTATATAGTAATTCTTGCTTATTAAAACGGATAGACATTTTTCATTATTAATTGCCAAAGTTTTCTTGAGCGCAAGTCTTCCGTTCAGTATAGCTTCATTCAAATAGTCTTTAAAAAGGAACTAAAGGCACTCTGGCGCGTAATATCACATTGTGCAAACATCTATATGGTAGTTTCTGGTTCCTCATAGACTGCGATAAAACTACACTAAAAGTCATACGTCGAGGAGGCAAGGCTTTGTCACTTCGATCATTTGTACCAATTCTTGAGGACATACTTTTTTTAACTTTAACCGTGGAACGCCGCGTGAAATGGGGGTCATTGAAAACAACGTGCAGGAACTGCGCGGCCACGTGTTCAGGCAGCGAACGCGTCGACGAATATGCTAAACTTTTTAGGGGCGAAGCTCCTTATAGCGGCACCCGTTCCGTCCCCGTCGTAGTAGTAGTAGTAGTGTGTAACCAGTCTGAGAAAAATGAGAAAAAAATTCCGAAGTTGTGTCCGTAGCGCGGAATCGAACCAGGGACCCCTCGCTTCCGAGCGCGTGGCGTTAGCCCACTACGCCACGAAGCGGACATGGACAAACGCACCACGGTGGCTATAAATACCCAACATTAACGAAAGGCCGCGTTTCTAGCGCGTTTCTAACGCGTTTGTGCTAGCGCGTTACGGCCCGTGTAAGACGCTGGTGTAAGACGCTGTGGCCTCTCCACCTTACCTTCAACGCGTTTCGAACGCGCTGCCCAAAGCGGTGGCAAGTCAAGTTCAAGTCGAGGAGCGTTTATGAATACGGGGGGTATACTCTCTCAGCAGTCATGTGATGGCGTCGGCAAACGCGGTGCACGTTCCGGCATGTGTAAATGGCTGCGTAAGACGCTGTGGCCGCTCCCCCTTACTAGAGAGTACTGCACGTTTCTAACGCGTTTGTGCTAGCGTCCCCTTAAGCGGGAGATCCGATGATTCCCTCCGGAGCTTCGCCCACTCATCAACATTCACCTCGTGTATCTGCTGTCATTTATTTTTAATGTGGGGCACGTTCACAGAAAAAAAAGCCTATATAGGAAAACGCAGTCGCCTTAAAGAAAACAACACACTCAGCGGGTTACAAATAAAGTCGAAACGGGAATTGCGGATTACAACTGCAAAGCGCAAGCGACAATAACCACCAGCAGAATCTTAGACTCCATCTAACGTGGTCCTAGTGAAGCGCCACTGCACACTCGTCATACCGCATGTTTTACAGCGAAGCTGCTTATGCCGATCCTCTGCCGTCGTTGTCGGACTTCGCTAAAAAGGGGCCACGTGACCTAGTGGTAGAGGAGAGGAAAAGAAGAGCTCAAAAGGGGGAAAGGGGTTGGAGTGACCCCTTTCCACCTGTGAGAATGTGAGACGGCGCAGATGAAAATGAGCACGGGGAGAGGGGTTGACGTGAGTCCCGCCGTCCAATACTAGCGTTGGAGGGGGAGAGCGTCAGGCGCACCAACCAATGGCGGTGCAGGAAAATAGTAGGTCAACGGAGGAGTGGGGTGTGATAGTGTTCGCGTTAGCGTTGGTTGTATATACGGAGCTTTGGTCAAGGACTCTTGTCTGGGAACGTCGTAGAAGAAGCGTGAGGAACGCCGTCACCCGTGCACGCCGACGCGTCTCATCCCCCGCAAGTAGCGCCGTTCGGGCCAGCCAAGCGGCGGTGAATTCAACTACAACTTGGACACTTGCTCCCATTGCAGCCAGCCTGAGGCGGCAGGCTGTACCTTTTTTTTTAACCATGATCACCACGCGAAGCACACAAAAGCCAAACTGAGGTGAAACAATATAAACTACTTGCGAAGTTTAACTTGCATGGCTAACACTCGGTGTAACTATAACACAGCTTCGCTGTTCGACCATCTTCACGGAGTGGAAGGGGTGTAGATATTTTTAAGGATACTTTAAGCGAGTTCCTGACCTACTGTTCTTTTTGCGAATACGCCGTCACTTCTTTTTTCCACGAGGTTAGATCAGTCTGCCCTCAGAAATAGTAGGTTATTCCGCAATATACTTATGTGACGCAAAGTGCACGTAAAGAAGTGGAAGCCAATTGAAGAAGAGGGCGAAATAGGCGAAACGGACTCTAAGGTTGTAGCCCGAGGTGGGATACATGGTTGGCGCTCGGCTTTTGTGCCAGTTATCTGTTAGAATACACAACGTAAAGACGCGTTATCCAGAATCATTGTAATGTTAGCTCTGAGTTCGCGATCTCTGTGACTGAAGGACTGGTGTATAACTTGCTCATTGTTAACAATTGACCTGGTGATCGAGCTGACCAAACGTGTCATTCCCATAGGCGCAACAATAAAGCTATGCAGGTTTTACATTCCATTCTCGTTGAAGTGTCGCCTTTCTTTCATCATTTTCTCATCGGGAAAGAGAACATTGGACCATAATTTGCATTGAGGAACTGCGATCATATTTCCGAGCAAATTTTGAGCTTTCGACATGCATTCCGAATGCTTCCCGAATGTGGGTGCCTGTGTGGTATATTACGGTCCTGCCACCGCTTTATGTCACGAGTTCATTACCTGCATTCCATGATTACTTTTTTTTCCGAGGTACACGCACGGTATCGTTGACTGCATTATTTTGGTCCTCAAGTAGAGTGCTCCATTTACCTTTGTCTTTCATTCCCGGAAAACGCAACTTGTCGTGATCCGCGGCCCTTTACTCACACCTTCAAGTGTTATTCCACATTTATTTCATGGCTAACATTCCTGAACTAGCCATCTATCATTTCCGAATACTCCTCATCCAACAGCAAATTCTTTGGTTTAAAGCTAAGTTCTTTCCTCTCGACTGTTAAGCTCCAAGGCGCCTCCTTTCGAAAAAAGTTCGAGAATTCCCTCCAACCGCATGCGCTCCTTTTAGTCATCGTTGCGCCAAAACCGCGCAAATAAAAGAGGCTGAGAGAACCTGCCATGTAGAAAAAAATATGACGTACTGCAAAGGCGCCTCACCAGCCTGCCTGTGGTTTGCGTCTAGACGTACCTCAAGCGTTTCCGATAGTGGACGCGACCATCTAATGCGCGATGTTTTATTGGCCTTCTTGCTTTAATGCCGACTCACCCGTCCTGCGAGTGTCCATGCGAAATTGATATACGTAAGTAAGTCGAACTAGTAAATGGTTTATAGCGCGCTTTTCTGCATTATCAGGCACACTGAAGAAAGAAGGGAAAACGAGAACGCACCCGTTTTAGAAGGCTAAAACGGGTGCGTTCTCGTTTTTCCTTTTTCCTTTCTTTTCTTTTCCTCATTATTTTTAGGAGGAGAGGGGGGAACGCCAACGTTTACTTTATACTCAGCGACGAGAACACAAGTCATGAAAGAAAAGTGGACACCACTTGTCTGCCAAGAACTCGCACTGGTCGAAATTATAAGCGCAATCCTCGTATTCTAAAAAGTTCCTGCACTCGACACAACATCTGTAAAAGATGATGAGGACGATGATTATGATTATGGGAAAATCTCTTAAACGAGGTGATAGCCCAAGCCACTGCAGCTCATTCTTTTTACTTTCGCGGTGATATGAATAGTGAAGTAGTAAAGTGTATATATATATATATATATATATATATATATATATATATATATATATATATACACGCAGCTTTGTACCCCTTTATGGCACCACTCTACACGCCTGTCGCTTTTGATGTATCTTGACATGAGCCATCAGATGTGTCGACACTCACGACGCCACTAAATCCCGTCAGTCACGCCCGCATGCTTTTTGTTAATACGTCTTCAAATCCCACTCCATGCACGCCCAACTTTGTACCCCTGTACATGCCCGCCGTTTCTGATACCTGTACATGAGCCATCAGATGTGTCGACACTCACGACGCCACTAAATCCCGTCAGTCACGCTCGCATGCTTTTTTGTTAATACGTTTTCAAATCCCACTCCATGCACGCCCAACTTTGTACCCCTGTACATGCCCGTCGTTTCTGATATACCTTGACATGAGCCATCAGATGTGTCGACACTCACGACGCCACTAAATCCCGTCAGGCACGCCCGCATGCTTTTTGTTAACACGTTTTCAAATCCCACTCCCTGCACGCCCCAACTTTGTACCCCTGTACAAACACGCCCAACTTTGTACCCCTGTACATGCCCGTCGTTTCTGATATTCCTTGACATGAGTCATCAGATGTGTAGACACTCACGACGCCACTAAATCCTGTCATTGATGCCCGCACGCTCTTTGTTAATACGTTTTCAATATTCCCACTCCATACACGCCCAACTTTGTACCCCTGTATAGCACCACTGTACATGCCCATCGTTTTGATGATTTTGACATGGGTCATTGCACATGTTGACATCCATGACGACGCGAAATCTGTGCACACCTGTGGTCATGGGCTACTCACGATTTAGGAGCTTGTTTTCACAGCCTTGTTGTATTCACTTTTTTTAATAATTCCACTCTGTGCACGCGCAGTTTTCCATTTACGTGTTCGTTGTATTCTTCTTTACTTTGTATATATATTTTTTCTTTCCACTTTGTATTTTTTTCTTGTCTCTTTTCACCCTTATGGCAAAAAGGTATAAATTGAGCTCTGTATGCTTGTACACGCACTCTTGATGAAGGCCGGACCCCGGCCGAAACGTCAGTAAAGTCTTGTTATGTTTTTCCTACGTGCTTCTATTTTTGAACTATATATATATATATATATATATATATATATATATATATATATATATATTATACAAGCTGAATTATTGAAAAGTTCGCATGATTGAGTATTTCTCCTTCACTTGAATTACCAATCTTGCAGCCGTGTCCTACGACACCTCACCGGCTGATACATTTTTGCATTTCCCCACACTCCGAGAATCTTCTCTTCTGCATAATGCCGTTGATACGCGCGTCTGCGATGAGCAAAGCCACAAAAGCGTTGCTGCACTTCTTGAGATGCACAAATTATATGAGCGCTTGTGACGAACCGAGTGATAAACGCCTCATTGCGTGCGCGTAAGCGCATACGCTGGACTTCTCTTCATCATATGATCTTTCAGTTCCCTTTCCCCCTTTCCCAGCGCAGGGTAGCCAACCGGGCTCAGCCAATACCACGGGGGCTATACTCCATTTCACAAGTCGCTTGCAGCACTATACCGAACGTACGATGCGTATACAGGCACTATTCGTGCGCAGCGGAATATAGTTCCGGGCGTAAATGTCTGATTATTGGCGGGATTACAGAGTTACATTTTTCCTTGGTACATGACACTTTGCAACGCATGGACCTTCACGCATGTACGTTGGATACCATGAATAACTGTGACGGTGAGCAGACGACGCCCTACGGATGGACACATCTCGAGTGGCATTCGGCTTTCCTATTGGCTAAGGAATCCTGCAGGTTCCACAGTGCTGCAAACAACTTGTGATACGGAGTACAGTTAACCTGCCTTTATCGCTTCTCTCTCCCTCTCTCTCGTCCAAACCACAACGTTTGTGATGGCGCTCGAAAAGAGCAGGATCACCGCTGCAAGTCTTTCTTCTGCGAGTCCACGAAAAGTGGCGTACTTCGTCTCCGCCTTTCCCAAAGTTGTAAGCACTGAAACAAAAGTGGCTCGCGCAATTTCTAGTCGCTTTGCATTTGGCGCGACGTCTGCGCTTTAGAGCTAGCTGAACCAATTTAGGCCTCGACGGCGTTCCCTTGGAGAGCTGGCAATTTCGCCCTCCCAGGCACGTATCATGTTCTTTGTCTCTTCTTTCGAAGTTCAGCGGCGTAGCCGTACTTCGTGGATAACAGCGTCGTTTCACGCAGTGGGACAAGAACAAAGGGGATGAAAAATGTACTCTTGCGCCGCCTGGCGGACCTTATCAAGAACACGTATTAGTTCACTTTTTGTCGAGGAAGAAGGTCGCACGTATCTTGGTTATTTAGCCGCCTTTATGTCTCTGCGCGACATTATCTTGAAGGTGTCCTTATTCATTTAAATTTTGCCCCCATCGTAACGCTTCTGCATTCTGTAGGACACCTAATCCATCATAACAGACCGGTATCCTTAGGCGAACAAAGATGTCATACGCAGCCACAATTTTCTCTGCGATTCGGACGTTGTGTCTGGTAGCGTGAGGAACGCCGTCACCCGTGCAAAAAAAATGAAAATGCCTCATTTTTCTTATTATGCGGTGTCTAAAAAACACAACTGACAGCAAAAGCTTTTGCAACACAAAATTAGAGAGAGAGAATGTGAAGTGAACGAACAGTGACGTCAACCAAACCAGACGTACGGACTAGAGCACTGCACGGGCCAATTTTTTCAGCCCGGGCCCGGCCCGGGCCCGTTTTTACGATGGGCTGCCCGCCCGAGCGCGACCAAAGTTTTATGGCGAGACCTGGGCCCGGCTCGGGCCCGGATATAATCTACGTTACCCGCCCGGCACGGCCCGCCACCCCTTTACTTTAGGCCCGAGCCCGGCCCGAAACCGAAAAATACATGTTTTTCAGAGTCGAGACGCGCGAGGATAACTCGCTCCACGTTACATGCACACCACCAGAAAGTCCGAGCCCGGCCCGGGCCCGCGTCAAAAAACCCGAGCCCGGCCCGGGCACGGGTCAAAAAGCACATGCCGTTCCCGAGCCCGGCCCGAGAAAAAACTGCCCTACCCGGCCCGGCCCGAGCCGGCTGCACGGTCTCGTGTAAGCCCAAGCCCGTGCAGTGCTCTAATATGGACCACGCACCGGCTTCCTAGAGCGAGAGCGAGTGTGACGTGGCGTCGCGGCGATGCCCTCTCCCTTCACGCAACATCTGGTGCGCTCTGCTCCGTCGAGGCTCGCTCGTGACGTGGCGTCGCAGCGAATGCGAACGTAGGTGCCGTTTCGAGGCTACGGACGCCGGATTTTTCGCTCAATGGGCCAATTGATGCTTTCGCATCAAAGAGAAATGCGAGATAAGAAGAAACTGCCGGGTTCTTTATTGCGGGATCTTTCTGAAAGAAACCTGCAGATTGTGACGGCACTTTCCGCGGCTTTGCGATGGGTTTCACAAATGTTTTTGAGGGCACGCGTGCAAGACGGGATCCAGTCGTATATTCGGGATGACTTGCCGCAAGGCAAACTGTCCGGGAAAAGAAATTGCAACAAGCTGCTCGCGTGACTTGGAGCTATTGTCAACAGCTATAGTGAAATGACGTGCGCGCGAGTCGCTGAATAGGTTCGAGCTGTCCTGATATCTTATTCTGTTTTACAGTGACATCTAGCTGCTTAATGGTGACTGTGTGGTGGTCCCGTGGCTGTGATTGCAGCGACCGTAAATCTCGGGTGCGTTTGAAAGAAGCGCATTTATTTCTCGCGTTAACTGGCTTGTAAATAATCAAAGTATACTCATTTGTCAGACCACTTTCATCGGTGAGTTCAGAACTTCAATGAACAAGTTTTAGGGTATCTAAAGGTCTATGGCAACATGTTTAGCGTTGACACAGCGCTGAACGCATCGTGTGTGAAGAGTAGGCGTAAGTTCTTCTTTTCTCATTCATGTGATAGCCTTTCAGCCGGTGCGTTGCGTTAAAGAGTATGCAAGTGCTCCCGCGATCTCGTGCTCAGCAGCGCAACGCCCTAGATGACTGAGCCACCACGGCAGGTTCCTTAGCATGCAATCAATTCACGATACACGGACGTTTTTGCTTTTCGCAACCCGCAGAAATGCGGCCGCCGTGGCCGGGATTCTGTCCGTCCATGTTAAAATTTGTGCTGCTCTTCCCAACGAACGACTTAATGTGCTCGTCAAGTCAGGGAAAATCAACTCTACTTAAACCTAGGTGTACGGCGTAGCGTAGCTGTGCATAATAAAAACAAGGAAGTCAACATTTCGCCTCTATTTGCTCCTTCGCAAACTTACGATTTCCTTCTAAATCTTCATAACGATGGCTTATCATTAGCACCCTGCAACAAAACTTTACCTAAATCTCGGTCGATAACCACCTCCTAATTAGTTGTTCTGTTGCGTTCCTTCTATTCCTACTAACCTTACGTCGTACTGAGGCACGCGTACTTTCTTAATTAGCGCCTTCTCAGTTACGTAACACCGTATACATAATATAGCTACCCATTCAGCAGAGTGCTAAAATCCGAAACGCAAATTGTCTAGATGTTGGCAAAACTTATTTTGTCCAGGAATGAAAGAGAACACAACCAGGGGTTAAATTAAAGCGTCCACACAAGCAAGATAGAAATTGAGCATAAGAAAGCGGAGTCATCAAGCTATGTTTTCGAAAAGACTTTTTGACATCAACATCAAAAAAAGTCGGGGTAGCTTGCACTAGAGCACTGCACGGGCCGATTTTTGCGGCCCGGGCCCGGCCCGGGCCCGTTTTTACATTGGGCGGCCCGCCCGAGCCCGATCAAAACATTTATGGCGAGACCCGGGCCCGGCCCGGGCCCGGAAATATTCTACGTTACCCGCCCGGCCCGGCCCGCCACCCCTTTACCTTAAGCCCGAGCCCGGCCCGAGCCCGACGCGAAACCGGCCCGAACCCGGCCCGAGACCGAAAAATACATGTTTTTCAGAGTTGAGAAGCCCGAAAATAACTCGCAGAAAGCCCGAGCCCGGCCCGGGCCCACGTCAAAAAACCCGAGCCCGGCCCGGGCCCGGGTCAAAAAGTACACGCCGTGCCCGAGCCCGGCCCGAGCCCGTAAAAAAACTCCTCTACCCGGCCCGGCCCGGCCCGTGGGCCGGGCCGGGCCCGGGCTTTCGGGTAAGCCCGAGCCCGTGCAGTGCTCTAGCTTGCACTAGTGGTGCAAGGCAAAAGACACAGCGGAGCTGATCGGTTCCTAGCTGGTCCTGGCTATACGAAGTGATCCTAAGTTATACGAAATGTATAAGCATTTCCTACTGGTCCGTGGCGTCGGGGAGCGCCTCGCGAAG